>NC_056737.1:462517819-462817819 GCF_019279795.1 Protopterus annectens | reverse complement strand
TTTAGTAAATGTCTATCAGTGTTTGTGCTATAAAATAGGAGGTTACCAGTCTACTGGCCCTGAGGACCTAAAATTTGAAATAAAAGTTGTAAATTAAAACAAAATATCTGTAATCATTGTAGAAGTAAAGCATAAAACAGTATGCACACCGAGAGTTTTGAACAGTGTTTATGGCAACTGGAGAGAAATAGCCAAGTAATGGGATACTGGAATGGCTGTGTAAGTGGGGGGGGGGGTTGAAGGGGGCGGGGTTGGGGTGGTGCTTTAAAGAGGTGGGGTTGGGATGGTGCTCTGGGTTTGCACCCCCCTGCAAAAAATCCTGCGGGCTCCCTTGCACGCACATATCATGTTGCTAGAGGAGCATACCTCTTAACTGTCCAGAATTTCACATAATGTTCAGACTTGTGCTAGTCTGTGACAATTTATTGAGGAGTGACATCACTAAATAATGACAGACATTACAGTTTCAGACTTTATCCATCCATCCACAACCCCTTTTCCCATTTTGCACATGGGGTCGTGGTGTTACTTCAACAGTGACAATCATCTAGAGCCAAGGTTTACACCACTGGTAGCTATCCCTGCTGATGTAGATCTTCCATACCACATACTCACACTTATGGCCTGTTTAGAGTGTCCTGTCCATCTACTGCTTGTCTTTGGAATGTGGGAGAAAACTGGAGCACCCAGAGGAAACCCACACGAACACAGGGAGGACATACAGACTCTGCACTTTGGAAAATGCATATTTATGCAAAACCTATTATTCTAGCAACTTTTATAAGAGCAATATTCAAAATTTGCCCCTGATTTTGGGCATTTGTCCTCCCTTTATTTTTGGCTTTGCTCAGAATTTCAGCACTAAAATGTTGAGAGGTATGTACAGAAATATAACTGCCCATCCTGATTAGTGTTTTTGGCTGGTATTCACAAGCCTGCTGGTCAGCAAGACCAATTTTCCTGGTCAACTCGTATGTAGAACTGATGCTAGCAAGTCAAAGTACTCATACCACATAACATACTGCAGAAAGTAATATCAGACATTTTGGAGGTGTCCCACCTACCCGATTACCCTATACAGATGCTACCTCAGTGCTTGGGTCAATATATTATCTTATATGGAGAGCAAACCTAGCAACTCTCTCTACACTGACTTGCAGTATACCAGACCTTCCACATTTCCTCTTATTATCAATGCTTCTGAGGATCTGATGTAATCTCTCCTTTGTAGTACAGAACTACTTTACTGTCTCATCAAATCAGGCCAGACAAGAGGCTAGAATCCATTTTATAGCAATGTAATGTATATAAACTTAGATTTTATTGCTGCCACCAAGTCAGGAATGTGCAGCTTTGTGATGAGAATGAAGCCATGGAATTAATCTTCTTATCTGTTTCCACTGCAAATAAGAACTTTTTATACTTAACTCTCCCTAGACTGACAATATCATTTCTTCTCTGTGACCTGCATTATTTCTCAAAGCCTACCCTAGACTCCCACTTCCAGTCTTCTCCCTGGCATCTATCTCCTTTGTCCTTGAAGTTCAGAGTTATAGTTAACTGACTTTCACCTTTTATATCTCTTTCTTCCTGCTCCCCTGTCACTGTAAAAAGCACACCCACATGATTGTTTTGCTTTGATTCTTCACTGTATGAAAACTGCCTGCCCTTCCTTCTTTACTATTACGGCCACCTGCTTTGGGCCTTGGCCAGACTGAAACTTTACTTTTATTGTTATTTGTCATGGTTACATACCCAACCAGTGTTACTGAACTGGATTCAAAGAAACCTTTTCATTCAGCATATAATAGAAGTTCTTCAGTTTATTTAACTCACAGCTGTTTATCCACCTGTTGAGAGCAAGAAACTGCCTGGCTCAGAGTTTCACAAAAGATGTTAGGCAGCAAAAAGAGAAGGGCTCATTATTCTTTGTAAAAGCACTTCCAGACTCATTTTCCCTAGCTGTTGTTCACACGTTGTCACCTTTTAACACCACTCAGTTTATGCAGCACCTGTACTGAGAGGCAAATAAAGGCAGAAAGCAGATATACAGTAAATACTTCCTCCAGCACCTTCATGATGTATGAATTTAATTGCCATATTTTCTATGTAAAGAGAGAACACATTTTGCATCCCCATAAGACATTCCACATCACCAGCATTAAATAACATAATTCAAATTTTTGTTTAGTTATTTTATTAATGTATGCTTGTTACAAATGTTTAATAAAACTGAACATTATACCAGAAAAAAACACAGTATTTCAGAATCAGTTTGGCAGAATAAATGGTGTATATAGGGTAAAATAAAAAAATAAACTAATAAAAGTAGAACAAAAAATCTGAAATTATTTAAAACTGGCCTCCTAAATATACTTTATATTAAGGATGTGAAAGATCCCCCAGAGCTGAATGCCCTAATCAGTAAAGGTAGCTCATCCCTAAGTGTTGGCTCATGAAAGATATTCTGTCAAGATGTTTCAGTCCAAGTGCTTAGGACACCTAGCAACTCCTTATCTGATAACCTGTAGTGCCTCTTTGTGATATAGGGCACTAGCATCTCCTTTGAATAGATAGGACCCAAGTCATGTCAGGCTGAAAGACAAAATTAAGAATATTGAAAAAACAGCTTGTCAGCAACTATCATCCCGTCAGCTGTGCACCATTGTAGGTGATATGACAAGTCGGGTATTGTCATGTCAACAACTTTGTGGTAAAATTCTGCTTCTAGAGTGCTTGAACCAGATATTCATCTATTAGATCAAGTTAAAGGTTGTCTTGCATTAGTATTAGCAAGTAGAAAATGATACAGAAATCACCATCACAAGGTCAAAAGATGGAATTAGGCTATGGAGTTTGGTAATATTGATAACGTGGAAATAAGTTTTTGGCAACATCTGAGCTCTGTTCATTAAGCATCGATCTGCCATCAAGAATCATTGCCAGATCATGATCATGAACCCTTATATAACATTTGAATGTCTTTCCTCCATATATAAAACTGAAATAAGAAGAAGATGTCATGGGTGGAAGATGACATCAGTCATTGCTTTGCTTCGGTTATTGTGGGACTGTTTTAGTTGACTTACAAACAGCCATGGAATGATACAGTCCAAGCTATCTTCAAGTGGGGTAATGCCTGGCATAGACCCCAGAGTATATCATCAGAATATGACTGACATTAAGCAATCTTACTTTTTAAAAATTGTTTTAACTGGAAACATCTTTACTGTGACTATCAAAGATACCAAGATCAAATCCTGAGGTATCCAACATTCCTGTGGGAGAATATTGGAATTACTATCTCCACGGACTATTCATTATGTGTAGCCTGCAAGGTAACATGCAACCACACCATGATAGTGCCAAATATATTACAATATGAATCAATCAAGATAACATGGTCCATGGTGACAAACGCCACAGAAAACTCAAAAATGCAGGAAGACAACACAAATATAAGTTCTACAACAATGCTGTCAGTTCAAAGAGGTCATGAGATGTCAGAAAGAATACACAGATTGGTCGAAGACATGGCTATCTGAAAAATAATTGGCCCTGGGGAATTGAGTAAAGTTTTAACCAGACTCATTGAACCAGTAGCCACCCTACAATAGATAGGAAAAAAAGGAGAAATGGATTTTAGTGGTTTGGAAGGGTTTGAGGGATTGATATATGAAGCAGAGAAATGAGGTTCATCACCTCTTCAAAGCTGATATAATAAAATTTAGCCAAATAAAAGTTTGCAGCCTTTATACTAGAACCACTACAATGTGCTATGGGTGTATCCTGAGGGAAAGAGCGTCTATTCTTTTATACTGTATTGTATACATTGTCTATATTGTCTAGACAAAAACCTGAAATTTGACATACATATTTACCACAGCACCAGCAAGACCCATCAAAAACTTGGGATCCTCTATAGGCACAAAAACTTCCTTACCCCATACATAAAAAAGTTCTTGCTTCCACTTACTTATTAACTTCCCTACTCTATGGTGCACATCTACTTACTAATCTCGCATCCTCCCTAAAAGCTAAGCTTGAAACTTGTTACAACAAAGCTGCTAAATTTGCCTCTAACACCAAACATTGTGCCCACCACTATACTTCTCTTCACTACCTCAGCTGTCTAGAACTGCCTCACTATCTCTGCTACCTACAACTGACTACAGCCCACAAAATTATCTTTAAACAATCAGACTGCCCTCCCCTTAGCCATATTTTCAGTGCCTACCAACCAAATAGGGCTCTCAGATCTGAGAATCAGCACCTTTTGCTGGTTCACAAACCACTTGTGTCTACTGGACAGCTTCTATACTCCTGCTGTGTAGCCAAGGCCAGGAATGCCCTACCTTTGACTGTTAGAACTACAAAAAGTCTTGACACTTTCAAAACCTCCCTAAAAGATTTTCTGTCTTCCAACTGGAACTGTACCTGCAACTTGCCTCCTTCTCTCAATTCACAATCAGCCTCTACATAACGTAGATATTCACAGTGCATATGTACAGTAAACTCTCAGTTAACCGGCACCCATGGAGATTGGTAGATGCCAGATAACTGTAGTTTCTGGTTGCTTGAGAGTTACTATTAAAAATAGGCCTGACTAATACTGTACCCGATACTATACCATACCATACCATACCATAAACACTGTATTGATAGAGGGAATTTATTCCTATCTTTATTTTTGAAAGTGTAAAACTCAAAAAACTTAAGATATGTTTCTGCAGGGGGAAAACCGAAAGTGCAACACATGAAAACTAAGTTGTTCTTACTGTACTGTATTTCTTGGACTTTTTTTGCCAGTTGCTGAGAGTTTACTGTAATTTATTTCGAGGTGCACTGTCTTGCTACTTTATGCTGTGAGTTATCTATACTAATGCCAGGTGTAAGCCTTTCTATTATCCACTGTTAGAATTTGTCTTTATATTTTTAAGCAATGTGGAATCGTGTCATTTTTTAACTCAATTCACCTTCATTTGGCTGCATATAGCCCTGTAACTTACTCCAGTTATATTTACATCATGTCATACTATTGCTGTATTTACTCCCGTAATGTACTCTTGCCAAATGCATTTCCTTTATGTCATTCACTTGTTATCTATCTACGCTATTCTTTTATTTTGTTTCTTGTTACCTGTGGAGCTTTTCTCCCTGGGCCTCCACTAAAAATGGGGTCTTTGCCCCAGTGGACTATCCCTGTAAACAAATGCAAACAAATAAATAAAATAATAAATATTCATGGCAATCTTATCTGGAAAAAAAAATAAACTAACCAAATAAATAAATAAGTATGCAGCCTCTTCGCATTTGCAGAAAGTAAAAACTCTACAAGTGGTAAGGAAAGCTCAGCTGCACAGCTTGTCCTCTAAACAAGTACTGTCAAATGTTTGATACAGCAGAAACCTTACTGGCACAATAAAACCACATTTTTATATGAGATCTGCAGTCCATGCTGAATTATGAGCATTCAGATATGCTTAGTGATCAGTAAATGTGTTGGTACTAGAAAATGCATCAGGCACATCAAGCAAAAAATACGATTAATTACCACTATTTATTTTAAAGTTAAAAAAAGATGCATTAAAAAAAGAGTGAGCAAGACTGATTCTTTTAGCATGAAAGGTTCTAGTCCATATGCACCCACCTAGTTCTTTTCAAGCCAACCTATAAATATGAAATAAATATGAAAGCATGCATGCAAAAAGAGACACAAAAAGTAATAAATTGGTAAACTTGAATGGCACATTACATATAATTATCACCGAGTGTTTAATGAAGAAAATGAAACAAGAAATTCCACATTAACTAGACCATCTCTCTAGTAAACAATGCTAAATGCTTTTTTAGGTTATTATTTCTAATATTATTAAATAGTTACACTAACTCATTTAATTACATGTTCAGCAACATTTTTTGCCATTAGCTGTATTTTCATATAAGGCACGGTTGGCGTAATGGTTAAGATCTTCGCATTCCACACACAAGGTAGAAGGATTGATTGTGATCTCTGACCAATGACTTTGTGGAGTTTGTATGTTCTCCCAGTGTTTCTCTGGGGTTTCTCTCACCTCCTTAATACATGCTGGGTGTTTTCCCTTCAAAACTCATCACAAAATGGAGTTGTGGAAAGCAGCATAAACTCTAGATGGTGTTTTTTGGAGGAACAGTTGCATATACCAAATGCTTCGGGCATCAGCTCCAGTGCTCAGTATCTCTCAGTTGGAGAGCATGGATCACAGACTGCATGTTCTGCCAGGGTGCTAGGTGATTTGGTCGCATTGACTAATGTTGCTAAATATGGATATGAGTATTTACCAATGATAAGTGGTTTGATGACCTCTGCCAGTGACGCATGCTGTGGATGGGAAGGGGTCTATGTTCCCCTATTGACCAGGTTATACCTGCCATAAAGCCTAACAGCCCTGGGTCAATAAGCTACTGGTTGTAGTGCAGTTGCCCAGCTTGGGTGATCTGGGATAGCTTTGTTGAGTGAAAACTGGATGTACAACAAATCAACCTGATAAACGTGAACCAAGGATTGTTACATTCAATAAAGGTTCAATGACAGAATGCAGTTTGGAAGTGGATAACATGATGATAAGGAGGAAGTTGACCACCCTATGTGATGTAAGGGCAGTGCAGCAAACACCCTTGGTTTGGGATCCAGTGCCTACTGCTCAGAGGAGGTTAGACTAGACATTGAGGGGTGTCATTAGAATTAGTGACTGATTGATAGTAATCAGACTGCAGTGTAAGGATAGGCCACCATTCATAATAGCAGCCTATGCCCCACAGCAGGGTTGTGATAGCAAGAAAAAGAGTGCATTCAAGCAACAATTGCAGGATCTACTAGGCAAATCAGGTCAACATGAGTTGGTGTTGATAATTGGGGTCACAAATGCACATATTGGGGTAGGCAGAACAGGATATGAGAACTATCTGAATCCATATGGGTGAGGCAACAGAAATAAAGGAGGGGATGTCATTCTGTCTGGCAAATGGGTTGATGGTGGTGTGCACATAATTTAGCAAGAGAGACAGTCACAAGATAACATACAAGAGTGGCCAACATGCAACTCAGGTTAACTTCCTTCTAGTAAGGAAAGGGCACTGAGGTACAGTCAGAAATTGCAACTTCAGCTCCAGTAAAACAGTCAACCCACAGCATAAACCACCAGTTGCCACAATTTGCTGCAAGCACTGGTCAGAGAAGGCCCTAAGGTCATCAGAGACTAGGCTGAAGACCTGAAAATTGACTGGAGATAAAGCACAAGAATTCAGGAAGAAGAGGAAACAGGTGGAGATGAAGAATGGAAGCATCTCAAAACTACGTGTGAGGACTATAGAACGGATATGTGGCCAAGGCAGGTATGAAAATATGGTAGCTAAGGAAAGCTGGTAGTGGAATTCAAAAGTTCAGAAAGTCATCAAAAGAAAGAAGGAGTGCAAGAAAAAGTGGAACATACAAGTGACAAACCCGTCTAAGAAGGAGCACTTGCTGGTTATCAAAGAGGCAAACAAAGTACTTGAGTTTATATAAAGATTTTAGTTCTTTTGGACTCTGGTAATGATGGGGAAGTTATTTATTTTGGGGGCAGAATAGTAAATCTGTTGGGGTTGTTAAAATTGTAACAGGGGTGTTGGAGGAGAAAGCTGTGTTCCAGTTAGTGCTATTCAGTTCATTTATATAGCGTGTATTTTTGTGGGTTTTGGTCTGAATGGTATGAGAAGAGGTTGTAACTTGAATATGCAAAAGGATGGGTAAAGGATATGGGGCTGTGATTGTTGTGGCTGTACAGAAGGTTTTCTGAATTTCACATTAGTAAGTATGTCAATGAGACTGTTGTTCCTAGAAAGGAAGTTAGGCCTAGAGGGTTTAAAGATGAGTTGTGTCAGCCTGAAGTTGTCCAGAATCTCATCCATATCATATTCATTTGGCCTTACTAGGTTTATATTAAAGTCATCAAGAATGAGTAGGTTATGGGTTGGTTTGGTGGGTTGGAGTGCTTGGTTGAGGAAGGCTTGGTGTTGGGATGCAGGCTAGGATAATTGCAAGAGGTAAGTTTGTACTGTTTAGTTTTATTGGATAGCCAGTTGCATCATGATCATTGGTTAAGATATGTTTTCCTAACCGTAACACTGACCCATGATTCGGTGATACTAAAAATGTCAAGGTTTTGTGTGTTAATAAAGAGACTCATTTGCTGTAGTTGTTCAGCAAGCCATGCTCCAAGTTAGGCAGAATAACTCCCTTTTTGCAAGGGTTATTTTAGCTTCAGGAGTTAGACAATGAGAAACTTTATGGCAGGTTCTGGCGATAGCATTAACCTTTGGTAGTGGCTTATGGAAAGGGATGGGTTAGCATCTAACCAAAAACTGAAGCATTTAAAATTATTGACCAAATTTAAGTTATTGTTTTAATATCCTGCAACAACCCAAGAATGTGAATCGTGAAAATGTGAAAAATGTTAGGATATCAAAGAAAAGCATGGAGTCTCCTTTTAAAAATTTAGGCTAAGGCTCAAGCAATTAAACCCTCTATATATCTAACCAAGAAAGTGCTAAAGACAGCTACATTCTTTTTGGTGATGCAGGTGAATATTGTAAAAATCACAGGAATTCTTAAAATCATTATTTCAAAATCACTGATGAAAGTTATGAACAGGAATGACCAAGAACAGATCCTTGTGATTCACTCCTGTCTACCATGTCAGTCAAGACAAATCTGACATTTATTTTTATCCTAAACAAATAATGCGACAAGCAAATCTTGAACCAAAGGAGGAATAGAGAGCTTTGTCCTTAATGCAGAAACACAAGGAGTAGTAGTAGCAGAGTCAAATAAGTGAATAACTTGGCAAAAATGGCAAAATTTAATTTGCCTTTGGCCATATTTGAAATTAAATTACAAATGAGACATGTTAACACAGACAGAGCAGTATATCTTTTTTAAAAGATTTTACCAAGAAGACTATAGCTTTGAAGGCAATTTGATATTTTAGGATGAATCATGAATACATGCTGACTAAGGTTTTGTTTAAGCATCTGCAAGGCTCAGGTGTGGTAAAAGAGAAGGTTCTAGGTATATAACTAACCCTGAAATTTTGGTTGATTTATTTGTTGATTTTTTTTATTTTTTTAGATCGTCTGTAAATGGTATAGACCCTTATTTTCCACCAAATGTAGTATGTATCTTTCTTGGATTGTATTAAAAAGAACACAATAGCTAGGGCAGATGGATTGAATAGGCATTCTTGAGAGGTATAATTGACTCCTTATATCCTTGTTTGGTTTATTTGTTCCAGAAAACTTTAATTGAAGGTTTTGTTCCCAAAATTTAGACAGAGGCCATTATTGTTCCAATATGTAAAAATCTCTCTGGTTATACTATTGGTGATTACAGACTGATTATTTTGACGTGTATCCCGTGGAGGTATTTTGTGATTGCAATAAGCTTATAATTTAAGCATGTATTTAGTTTCTCTAGTGATATATACCAACATGGATTTATATCTGGAAGATTGAATTAATCGAATTTGGTGAACTTCTGTGAACATATAGTTAATGTGTTAGACAAAAGTCAATTTTGACCCTCTCCAGTTTGTTTACAGAGCCAACAGATTCACAGCTGATGCCATACCATTAGTACTACATGGCTCTCTTGTACATCTTGAGAGCAATGACCATTATATGATGATGCTGTTTGTAGATTTCAGCTCAGCATTTAATACAGTGGTACCAATGCAGCTGACAGAAAAACTGGCATATATAGGAGTCAGTACACATCTCTGTAACTGGATCCTAGACTTCCTACTTCAGAGGCCATGGAGAGTGAGTCCGGGTAAGAACACATCAAAGTGTATCAAGATTAATACCAGGATTCCACAGGGATGTGTTCTCAATCCACTGTTATTCACCATCCTGACCCTTGACTGCTATGCAAAGCACAATTCCAACCATATCATCAAGTTTGCTAATGATACCACAGTCGTGGGGCTCATCACAAAGGAGGATGAAAGAGCAGAGATGAGATGGCAACTCTGATCAGTTGGTGTGAGAGGAACAACCTTGACCTGACTGTAAGCAAGACCAAAGAGATTATCATCAGCTTCAGGAAAAAGAAAACAAATGATCCAGTGCTCATGATCAATGGTGAGAGGGTTACGTGTACAAAATTCCTAGGTGTACACATATCAGAGGATCTCTTGTGGTTGAGAAACACCAGCCAGCTGGTCAAGAAAGCATACCAATGCCTCCATTTTTTGAGAAGGCTGAAGAAAGCTAAGCTTCCACCTCATATCCTCTCCACCTTCTACAGAGGTGCTATTGCCAGTATCCTCACCTGCAACTTCACAGTGTGGTTTGGAAGTTGTACAGCTACAGAAAAGAAGGCACTACAGAGTGGTGAAGGTCACAGAGAAGGTAACGCGTACCAGTCTTCCATCGATACAATGACTTTACTCTGCAAGAAACATCACAAGGGCCATCAAAATAATGCAAGACACCATGCATCCAGCGCATGGACTGTTTAAGCATCTGGCATCGGGTAGAAGATATTGCAACATCCACTATAGGACTACCAGATTCAACAACAGTTTCTACTTGACTTTTGAATTTGGGCATGAGTCCCAGAAAACTGGACATTAACTAAGTCAGTCCTTTCTGTTTTTTTCACAAATACTTATAGTCTGTTGTATAATATATACCACACAAGTGCAATATTTATTTATATTATCCCTATCAAGTGCAATATTAGACAGACAACTTAGGCAAGGTGCAATTTGTTGTGTGTCTTTATTTAAATGGGGCAGTTATTATAACTTTGGGGAGGGTATATTATTCTGTATTTAAGTACTGAATTTTTTTTCCCTGCTCTTTTGTACTGGTTCTGGGAGTAAGATTGTATATGTCAATTGTGTCATTCTTTTACTTGTATGTGTTGTTTTACTTTCTGTTTGCAATCTCAAGAAGGAGCTGATGCACAAAATTTCATTTAGGCTACACTTGTGCGGTCCTAAATGACAATAAAGTTTACTTTGAATCTCTTTGAATCTTGAATCTTGAATATGCAATGACCATTATTGTCTGTGCTGTACCATCCCTACCTTAACTCCAAGAAATAACTCAACAGTCCTCAGATATAGAATCTTGGCTCTCTAATGCCCAATTAATTCTTAATCGCAATAAAACTAAACTAATGATGTTTTCAAATAGCAAAACCCTTGAATTATATCCCCTTTCTTATCTGTTCATCAAACAATATCAAAATAGACTCATCATCCCATGCAAAATCAATAGGAGTCACCATTGAAGTAACATGAAACTCAATAAACATATACCTCTAATTATTAAAAAGATTCACATAACCTCATCTCTCTTTATAGAATCAAACCATATCTCTCCAAATCAACTAGACTATCTATTGCCAGGACACACCTACTCTCAACCCTCCTATATACCTCTCCTATATTCACCAATCTCAAGAAAATAGACCTAGCTAAGCTTGAAACCTGCTACAAGATTGCCAGATTTGCCACCAACTCATCACATAGATTCCATCACTGCATTGCACTTTGCCAACTTAACTGGTTAGAACTTCCCAACTTCTTAATCTTAACCCAACTCACAACTGCCCCTAACATACTATACCAACTTGAGAAATGTCCAGTACTTCAAAATCTACTACACCCCTACTCCAGTAAAAGACTCTTAAGATCGTCTGACAAATTCCTACTACAAGTTACAACATCTAATAACAGTTTTGGGGATTCACTCTACTCCAACTGTATCTCCAGAACTTGGAACTCTATCCCTCAACCTATCTTTTGCAGCCAGGAACCCCACACAGTTCAAAAATCTTCTGAAGACTCACTTAGCTGACACCTGGCTCTGCTCATGCTTAGCTCCTGGTTAATCCCATTTTTCCTACTCTTTAACTCTCATCCTTCCCTCTTTTATCTTCCTTGCAAATTTTACCAAGTACTTTATGTACTTATGTATCTACTTTATGCATCTACATTATTTAGATTTTCAAAGCTAAATGCATATATCGTATAATGTTGAATTGTCCTTAGTATGCAATTGATTGTATATCACTAGGTACTTTAACCATTTCTATGTTTAGTATTTATCTTTTGGAACTTCCACTACTATTCTTTGTAAATAATGTGTAATTGTATACTCCTTGTAAATAATGTATGACTGTTTTACTTGCATGGTTGGAGCTTTTCTCCTCGGGCCGCCGCTAAAAAAGGGCTTTATGTCCAGTCAGACCTTCCTGATAAACAAATGTCAAATCAATAAATAAAAGGTGATCCACCTGTAGCTGCCAGGATTTCTCTCACTAGATGGCAGTTTAGCAAACAAATTGAAGTTGTGGATTCAGAACTTGATTTGCTTTTCACAGCAAGTAGAATATCCAATAAGCCAATAAAAGTACAATGTACTTCATTTCTGTATGTCATCGCAGGTGATGAAGCCTTTAAAGTTTTTACTATTTTTATTTTTCAAAAATGAAAAATAAAATAGCAGCAGTAAGGAAGAAGTTAAATTGTTATGAGGCTAGAAGATATCTTCTGTTTATTCAGTCATTTGTTCTTTAGATGAAACCAAAACTCAGGGAAAATCATAGATGCTTATGTTATTGACCTAAAACATAGAGACAAAGACTATGAATTTCATGAGTTGCATTATTCATTGATAAGACACAGAATAGTTATTTGTAAATGAACTTATAACTGATAACAGCAAGCTATTAAGAGATTGGTCCATATGTTATCTAAAGCAGTGGATGTGTACATATGGAGTGAAATTAGGCATTCATATTTAAAGGGAAACAGAAGATTTACCCCAGGACTACTCCTTGTACTACTAATAGATAGAAGCATCTCCTAAATGCTTTATCCCATGCATGGGTCCCCTCAAATTATCAATGGTATGATCCCAGTTATTCTCATTAGGAGTAATATATAGTTATCAATCATGGGCTGAGTAAGACCAATCTCTAACCAAATGGGATAGGTTAATTTGAGCACAAAAAGAGAAATTGGATAGGCTTAAAATGGTCTGCAAGAGCAGCTGGCCTAGTACTTACCTATGAACCTATAAGATAAAGGAAATTACTAAAGATATGGAAGTGTGTGAAAGAAAAAGTGGGTCAAATAATATAAAGTATAAAGTGAATCTGCAAGGTAGCTGCAATAGTGATGAGAAAGAGGTACCCAAGAAAAATGGCATAGTTAAAATCCAAGCCTTGTATACCAGATATTAGTATAAGAGGAAGAAGTGTCCAACATTTTATCAGGTTTGTAAAAGCTATGGTGGAAAGACCATTTTCAGAAAGAATTGCAAATGATAAAAATAACGTTTTTTCAAAGAGTTTGCATGTTATTGAGATAAAACATGAAAACAAGTAGTTTGTTAAATCTATTACAGTGGAACAGTTAATGCTGTGAATCGAGAGAGTAAAATGGCCACATGGGAAGAAAGTGCTAGAACTATTAAAACAGAAACAGTTAATTCTGTGAAATCATAGAATAAGACGGTCACACTGGAGGGGAGGATTATCTTGATTTTCATCTGAGTTAGCTGATTACTACTTGCCCAGTTAAATATCTGGTGATTGACTACTTTCTATAAGCAGTGACTGTATTTAAATGATGGTAGCATCTGGCTGCCTTGTGTTTAGCAGGAGCTAGCACTGCCTGTCTACTTGGGTTAAATGGGTTCTCAGAAAAGGTAATAAGCATAAGCAATTAACTGCCTTTTGTTTAACCAGAGTAGAGAAGGGTACAGTAAACTACAGACATCCATTGTTAAGATTAGACTAGTTCTTTTTTCTGCTCAATGATTTTTGTGTTCGGTTTACTAGTGATATTTTTTTGCAGTTCACATAAGCAATTTTCAGTTCACAGGAATACTGCAGCTAACTGCTTATTTCTACACTAGTTTAAAAGTCTAACTTTCTGTGCATAACTACAAAATTTTAGTATGCAAAGAACAATAACAAAGATAAAAAATATACAATCTCCTATTATACTTTAAATTAAGATACTAAAATTCTTTGCCCATGCTAATAGTCCACAATAACACTTGATATAAAAAACCTAGCTGATTGCTGTATTAAGTTACTTACCTAAGAGCATAGCATATAAACTTATCAAAGCTCAAAAAATATGAGATACAAAATGTAAAGCAGCATCTCTCCCTAAAATTAAAGGTTAGCTATTCTAACATATTAACACATCTCTCAGATTATATATTAGATACATTAACTGTAATGTAACTGCTAGACCTGCTGGACCTTGCCTGTAGAGAGTATTCATAGAACTTGTGCAAATTATAATACAAATAAAACCTACAAATATAGATCAACATATTGTTTTCTTATTTCATTAAGTTGGAACTGACAGCAGCATGCATAGCCTATATGAACTAACCTTAAATACCTGACGGATGGTAGCTACATCAGACAGTGTAACAGTTTCAACATGCTATTTTATATACTTCTTTCATTCAGAAAAAGATGTAAATTTATACTAAGGCTGGGGGCAAAAATCACTGTAGGTAACACT
Source organism: Protopterus annectens (assembly GCF_019279795.1). Classification (NCBI taxonomy): domain Eukaryota; kingdom Metazoa; phylum Chordata; order Ceratodontiformes; family Protopteridae; genus Protopterus; species Protopterus annectens. The sequence continues at coordinate 462,803,240 of NC_056737.1, read as the reverse complement.
CAAGGCAAGCTGTCTAAACAGAATTACAAGTGTATATTTGCAGAAATTCAAATGATCACAACAGATAAAACCTCATTAAATGCATCCATGAGTTAAGAACCTTAGCTATACAACCAAATGCGTATATATACCTCGGGATTCATGAAGCTTGGCGCAAGAATGACGTTAGGCTTGCACCGACCGTGCAGAGTAGAGATGGCACAGTAGCGCCATATGCATATTAATGAAGGCGTGCTGCCGCCACATCCACGTGCATAGGAAACGTGCACGAGTGCATGGGGCATGTCCAAGCGCCGCACGGAGGCGTGGACATGTCAGCTGTTTACGTGCAACCTAAAATGCTGAATAGTACAGCCTGCCTCTAATAGTAATCACACCTGTCAGTGTCCGTGGATACTGAAACATATGCAAAGCATGCAAGACAGTTTTGCAAACACAAAAATAAGAAGCAAACACAAATGCACGTAGCTGAATATTGAGTCCCCATCCCTTGAACAAATGACATTTAAAACCTCGTGCTCTTGTTCTATTGTAGTGTCGATAGTTATACCAAGTGGAAGCAAAATGCATCGTGTTGGCGCGCCACCAATAGCTAAGTCTAGCCCAATGGTCAGGGTTACCACCTGTCCCACATTGTGAGGTACAGTCCCCCTCTGGGCAGTTGTGTCCATACCAAAACCATTATAAATGTAAAATATCCTGCGATCATAGGACATAATTATGTCCCACATCTTATGTAACAGTCACATACAATAGTTATTTCTGTATGTAAAATACCTACATGTTACAAGAAACAGAATAAGCAAGTAAACAAAACAGAAGAAGCAGCTAAACTGCTACAACAATAAGCTTACATTTAGGCATAAAACAAAAGTACTATCTGTTGTATTGACCGTGGGTATGTGTTGCCCTGAAAAATCTGGTGTGTCCCGAATATATCCCATCCTGGCCATATGAAAAGGTGGCAACCCTACCAATGGTCAGAGCATTCACACAATAACTGGCCAGCCTCTTAATCCCCCCTAAAACCAGTGACCTTTGGAGGAAAGGTGGTGAATTACACTGAATGAATAATGACAATAATTAATAGTAATAGACGTCTTTTACTGCAGAAAATAAGTATTAATACATATGCTCTGATTCTGTCAACATTTCAAGTTAATAATACTAATATTTTAAAAGTGTCCGTGATTGTTCCTGATTTGTCCTTGCCTTGTCCCTGTTACTGTTGAAATTAGTCCCTGAGGGGTTGAGAGGTCTGTACACATATGCACACCAACCATCTGTCACATTTGTTGCCAGTACTGTTGAATACCTGTAGTGAAGTCACATATCCTAGCTACTATCCATGCAGAATGTACCACGAATGGTGTAGTGGTCAAACCGGTGACTAAGGTGTGTCTGTTTCTGGGTCGAAGCCATGCAAGGGCCGCTAATTTTATGTGATGCCCAGAATAATGTCTGTGGGATATAGGGAGATAAAGCCATTGGGTATGCGCGGCGGACATTCAGCAGTATGGGAAATGTAAATAGGTATGTAGGTGTATATGAATATGAATGAACATGGTCACAATAAAGCAGTCATAACAAATGTGAAGGGAAACACCCAGCGGAACCCCCCCACCCCGTATTATGTAGTGCCACTATACCAAGCTGGTCAGAGGTGGGCAAACCCCTGCATCTGTAAACACAGGTAGAATGGTAACATATGGGACTAACTCTGTCCACGTGCTAATTCTGACTTTCAAATGGGTACAGGGCTGTTCCGGTCTCCAGTCGGACAATCCTAAAACTGGATGACCACATGAACACCCTGACAATTGAACACATGTATGTGCCAGGACTATAAGCTTTGGAGTTCTGAAGATCCTCGGAGTGAGTAAACATGCAGCACGGGTCCAGAGCAGTAGGGAATAGGGAATGGCACATGTGTAGTACTGCGGTTTTCCCAGCAGGAGAATGGATGCCTGCTGTGTAAGTGAAGTGTTGAGGCGTGCGTTCGGGTAACTATGAACCATGGGTATACATATAAATGAAGCAGAACACCAATAGTGTAGTGGCTAGAGCATCCGCCTAACTTAAAGGCATTCACGGTTCAAGTTCGATTATAGCACATATCATTTTCCTTGTGGAATGAATGTTGCTGTGCTGTAAAGCCAACATTTAAACATGTAAAGGTGAATGTGTGATTCGCATGTGGCCATTAACCGGATTCCTTCAATCAAAGTGGTACTGTCATAATGAATAAGGCACACGTAAGCACAAATAAGCGGCAGTAAACATATGTAACTCACAGTAAGCATAGGCGAGTGCACCTGCCCGGGTGTAAGCAGCTCCCAGCATAGGAAATGTACGTTTTTATGTACAGATGTAATTTATATATATATATATATATATATATATATATATATATATATATAAAGAATGAACGCCATAAGAATAAAGCATACACAAGGATTGTGAAGGGAATTGAGAGCAGCTAAGGTATTATATAGTGCTTGCAGTGCATGTCAGATAAAGCTACCCAAGAGTGAGCAGAGCACCGCTGTTCATACCACAGGCAGGGTTCTACCAGTGGGCATAACATCATTGAATTGCTACGTCTACATTACACACACAGACAGAAAGTAGTCCATGTTGGGACCACCTACAGTTGTAAACAGCGAATGGCCGTAGGCCATATCACCAGAAAAGGCACGTATGTGCAACTATAAATGGCGGGAGACCCTGTGAATAATCGAGGTGGGACAAAATGTGTGTAGGGCCCCAAATGCTCTGGGGAGGGCAATGTGTACAGGTGTGTCATTGGTGCGATATCAAGTGGATAATGGCTGTTACGCATGGAAACTCAACACGGGTGGGGTGGAGGAACTATGGGTATGGGATTATGGATCCAGGAGTGCCAGGGTTGGTTGGGCCGGTTCCAATGGACCGCCCCATGTAGGTCAGCTAGTACTTAATAGGTATATATGCATACGCACATGCAGACAACAATATGTTGAAGTACATTCTCTGTAAAACATGCACTCCATTTATTGACATAAATAATACGAATGTGCACAGACGAACAAAGACAGTAGCTGGAAGAATAGGCTGTGCAGACGAGGAACAGGTCAAATGACACTGTATCACATCCCAATTACCATCAGTAATCCGTACATGAACATATTGTGACATCTGTCCACTGTATAACGTGCTAAATACTGATTACAAGATAACCGGAGTGAAGTGTCGGTGTCATAATTACTAAGGCAACAGTATGCTGGTGAAGCATATATAAAACCCAATACGCATGTGTAAGTGCGTATGAGCGGGAAATGTATTGGTCAATGGACACACAGATGTATATAAATATATATATATATATATCTATATATATATATATATTTTTATATATATATATATATATATATATATATATATATATATATATATATATATATATATACATATATATATATATATATATATATACATACATATATACACATATACACACACACAAAAAAAAATATATACATATATATATATATATATGTGTTACTGTAAATATACACATGTACATACCTAGGTTACTTTACAGCAATTACGGGTAACATATGTTCAGACTGAGCATATGTTAGTGGGAGGTCCAATAAACAAACGTCTACCTCCCACACATACCCAGCTAGGCCGGTGAGACATACAGACGTGCAATAAAGGTAAATACACTGCTGCTTTATAGACCACCAGCAGGAAACTACCAGTGGGAGAGATCTGCAAGGTCTACACTTTAAACATGCATCACAGGGTCCCTTGTGGGACACTAAAAATTCGCCTTGTGGGCAAACCTGTGATGATTGACGCGACCAGGATGTATCTGTACATGGAACAAGTCTGATAACACATGGGTTGACAAAACGTATGACATGTGTCGCAACACCAGTAGAGTGGGCAGTGTGTAGGGGTGTGTTTATACCCCAGCTGCGCTCACAGTAAGGATGAGTGTTGTAGAGGGGTGTGAGGTAGGGGAATCATGGGTATGCAATCATTGGGCCTAAGTTTGCAGGTGTTGGTTGGCAGAGATGTCTTAGGCCTGCCCCATGGAAGTAATTCATATTCCTATGTGGGTATAGCAAATGCCCATACCTTCCAAACCTTAAGAGCACATCTACTGGATAGTCCGTAAACCACTGGGGGAACACATAGGGACTATATCAGTGAACTATACCCGATTATCATGGACGTCCGTCATTACGAATCAGAATCTAACACAGTCCCAACTAAACCCTTGTAGAACTAGTGATATAAGGTGGACAGGTGGCAGAATACACGTAATGAATAATGACAATATGTATGAGTCATAAACAGCATGTATCTCAACAAATGTGTATGAATACATATGCTCTGGGACTGTCAATGTGTCAGGTTAATAGTACCAATCATCTAAATGTGTTCCTGAGGGTGTTATGCAGTGCCCCTGATTCAGCGTTCATTCTCCCCCATTCATATGTGAGGTCTGCTAGTGACGGAAAGCGCATATTCTGCCTTAGGTAGATGATAGCATAATAGGTTGGGGTTACCACCTGTTCACCTTTGCGAGGGACAATCCCCTTTGGGCAGTTGTGTCCTGCAAAATAAATGTTATTATGGCACATGGCCTGTGATTTAGGGCAAAGAATCCATATATTGTCTGTAGTGGTTGCATAAAACGATTATGTTGTATCTGAAACACCTAGATGTTATAGGAAACAGTATTAGCAACTATAATGCTACAAGAATAACCTTTTATTTAGGCAAAACGGTGAAGTAGTTTATTTTCTACTGGCTGTGGGTATGTGTTGCCCTGCCAAATCTGACATCTCTACATATAGGTCCTATAGAGCTGCCACCTTTCAAAATGGCCAAAGTGGGACCTGCTCCGTAGAAATGTCAGACATACCAAGTCAGAACATACCTACAGCCATACATAGTACAGAACTATACGTATTTGCACAAATAAAAGCTTAATCTAGTAGCAGTCCACTTGCTTATGCTACTTCACATAACATATAGAAGTGTCATATATACAATAACTGTTACAAGCAACTATTACAGAAACGTAGAATATAATATTGTCCTGTAATCAGGACATTTGCTATGTCTTGATTATTTTCGCATGACACATCCGTCTAAGGAGGGACTGTCCCACGCAAAGTGGGACAGGTGTTAATCCTAAAGTCCCACCTCGGCCAATTTAAAAGGTGGCAAACCTACAATAGGTATGCGGTAGCATGACCCAGCAGACGGATGTGGGTCCCAGAACACATTTACTTGTCTGCATTGCAGAGAGAGTATCGGTTCCCATGTATCAGCCAGATGGGAGCAAATTTATGAGGAACACGCATATAATATGATTAACTCACTGAACAGGCCGCCGATTCCGTACAGTCGAACGCCATGCCATTGCCTAATGGTCAGCCATACCCGATACTGTAGTCATGTAGTCCGATGTAATAGGCATCACAAGGGATCGCGCCCACCTAGCGTGAATGACACATGTAAGCACCAATGTCGGTGTATGTGCAAGTGAGGGAGCGAGCGGGTGTAAGCGTGTTTGGCTACCAGTATGCGAGTATTGCACTGGTATAGAAATGTGGAGGCTAACCAAGTGTAACAAGCTGTAACCAGAGGTCAGCAGTGCTTAACACCATGCAAACCCACGCACAACTGCTCACAACTGCTTCAATGTGCCTTACTCCCTCCATATCCAATGGGCCTGTTCTGGCCACAAACAAATAACCATCCTTTGCAAGTGTTGGTAGCAAAACCCTACGCACACAGCTAATGTGAATTACCAATACACCATGGCAAATATACAGACAATAGACAGTACCACACACATACCATACAGCACAGTCATCCAACAGTATAGCAATGTACCGGCAGATATGTCCGGACCACTGGTGTTTGCAGACCTGGCCGTCTTGTGTTTACATGTGTGAGCATGCCCAGTATGACCATTCCGCATGTTATCGACTGACATTGCCGTCATACCTTCATGTGTTTGAGCATGCCCAGTATGGCCAACTGTATTGCATGTGTTACATGTCCAGGTAGTCTGTACTGTGGTGTGTTGTACACTGACAGGTGGCATGCTGTGTCTGTAGGGTATCCATCGGTCATGCGGCATTGACTGTTGCTACATTTCTGCACAGCGTGGGGGAACATCCGACTGTATCCACATTCCTACACAGCACTGGGGGGGGGTGCACCTGACTGTTGCTATATGTGTACGTTGGAAGGGGGGCACACCTGAGACTTGTACATTTTAACTACTACTGTACTGGTATGTCAGGTACTCCATTTCAGTGTGTAGACCTACCTATTGTGCTGGCTAGAGGCATACCAGTGTACTCCAGATCTTAGCTTTAATTACCAACATATTAGTTTCAGACATCCTAGCTTTCGCAACCTATATCCAACTTCCTGGCCTGCTGTAGTCTGTCTGTGTGGGTCTGTGGGGGGGGGGGGGGTCATCCATAGGGCATATTCAGAGGCCATAGTACAGCATTTCTCTGTGTTGGTCTACACCTGTCCAGCTGGTTGAGACTTGTGTGGGTTGTATGGACACATGATGCTCAGCCCATTACCTGCAGTGGGTTATGACTCCCTGTGTACTACTGGCTACTATGGTGACCCCCGTATGTGCTACAGATGTCATGGTGCCACTATGTACGTCTACTGTCTGCTGCCTTAACATTCGGCCACCAAATTCCCTTGCATGCTCACATCCATACCATAGCTACAGGTACCAACACATTCTAATACAACTGCCAATTGGTAGGTTGATTGACTTATCTTCAGGGTGTGCCAGACCTGAGGATGGTGCTGGAAGGCTGCCTATGTCGGATGCACATAGTGCACTTCCTATACATGGCTGAGCACAGGTAGTGAAATGTTTGGCATCCCTTTTACTGTCTGTGTGAGTCAGAGAGGGTGACATTCCATGGGTCCCTACTGTGTCAGTGCATATGCTATGCATTGCCTCTTTGCCAAGGCCAGGTCATACTGGGCACGCCTCCTTCCGCCTACTGGGTCCGGCTCAAGTTGTTCCTCCTCCGAGTCACTCTGTGCCTGTACAGGCCTTGGCATTGGTGGGGGGCTGTGTGGCCCTACCCCATGCTGTTCCTGCTGCAGCTGTTTCCGCAGAATCATATTGTGTAGCATAGCACATACCATAACAATTTGGGTGCATGTAGCTGGTGAATAATGCAAGGCTCCACCAGATGTGTCCAGATACTGGAACCATGACCTGAGCATCCCAAACACATGCTCTATTATATATCTGGCCTGTGCATGTGCCTCATTATGGCATCGTTGTTCAGGTATGTGTGCATTTCTGATGGGTGTCATCAGCCACGGCTCCAGTGGGTACCCAGCATCCCCCACTAGGTGACCGTAGGGGATGTCCATATTGGCAAAGCTGTGGTACAGCTGCATCAGATGCCATATATCTGAATCGTCATAGCTTCCAGGGCAGCCAGCACACACATTCAGTATAATGCCCTGAGCATTGCATACGACCTGGCAGTTGATGGAGGGGATGCCCCTGCAGTTAACGTAGGCCCTACCCTGCTCACCGGGTAGTGCTTTGATGCATATGTGTGTGCAGGCGATAGCAACCACTACCCAGGGTAGTCTGCCATTTGGTGGAAGAGACGCATATTGCTGGTCAACACCTCACATGTGTTGAGGAAAAGTATGTGCTCACTGGCATGTGGTGACATGGCATCCAGGAACTGGTGGAATACCCTGGATGCAGATGCCTGTGAGATCCCCATGATATCCCCAGTTGTGCTTTGAGAGTTACCTGTGGCTAGTATTCCAAGGCCTACACATACCTTGGTATCCACTGGGATGGGTTCCCCTCGGCCTGTTCGATGTGTCAGGTGTGGCTGGCACAGCTCAACAATTTGCTGTAGGAGGTCTCTGTCCACCCCATAGTGCTCCACTATCTCCAGCTAATGTAGCCCCTGGTAGGTGACACTTACAGTCTTCTCTGTCTCCTCACTGTGGGCTGTTCAGCAGCATTCACATCCTCACCACCCTCAGCCTCCTGCACATGTTGGTCTATGTTGCCTGCTGCAGCCCTTCTCATTTCGTAGGATTGTTTGTTAAAATTTCCCTGCATGTATACACCGGTGGCGTAGAGTGTGGAAAAACCCAAGAGGATTGTGTTTGCTCACTTTATCGTAGTGTTCTGGGCCAGGCTGGTCTGTTGGGCCTGTAATCTGCTGATTGTGATAAATATCACCTGTTTGCACAGCTTGTTCACCTTGACTACTCTCGTCCTGCTGTTGTCCCTCCCAATTGCAGTAGGCAGGTATAGACACACCCTTACCTTAGGCGTGCTAAGCCAGCAGCAATCCCGAGACACAGGGCTCCAATCTACGTACAGTATGCCTGACACACCCCTCCCATGCTTTCACGTATATTCGAGTTCTGCACCTGGCTATCTATACACATACACTCTTGGGACCTGCATCACACCCTGGGGATAAACGGGATTCACTATTTTCTACCTCGTTTGCATAGTATTGTCTTCTAATGCATAGTTACATGACCCATACTGAGCCTCCCCAAAAATAACCACTGCTTACTATCGCGCAGACCCGCACACAACTGGTTAAAAGCACCTTACTATCACCGTATTCAATGTCCCTTGTTCTTCCCAGCAACTAAACAACCGGCCTCTGCACGGCTTGAAACCAGGACCCTGCACACCACAGACAATGTGCTTTACCACTAAGCCATGACAGATATACGTACATCTGACGTTATTACGTACAGATCATCCAGCACAGGCATTCAACAGTATAGGACATGAATTCCGTCACGTGGATTTATGTGTGCTAATGTCCACACACACACACACACACACATATATATATATATATATATATATACATATATATATATATATATATATATATATATATATATATATATATATATATATATATATATATATATATATATATATATATATATACGCATATACACACACATACGTAGATATAGAATATATATTTCAACGGCAGAACACGTGACACCAAAGCATTAGACAAGAATGAAAAGGAAACCACATGTGCCTCCTGGATTATGTACTGGTGTTAATATCAAGGCATGTGCGTTTCTGTGTGTCACACGGGTTCAGACTGTATTAAGGGTAAGATTAGGGCTGCTGACATTACTCACCAGTCCTATTGCCGAATGTATGTGTATGTCTTGCCAACCCAGTCTCTTGGCCGATTGTGACATTTATGGCCACTATATAGGAAAACAACAAAACACGCTCCTCAACACATCCAGTAGCTAACCACTCACAGACACCAACACATAGGACATGACTGCCAAACACACACACCTGTCATGCCTTGGAAGAGAACACCTACCTGTCTATTCTATCACACTAGAACATTACACACTTACAGAACACGCTACCGAGATTACTGGAACACAGCACTCCCAGAGGTGTACTTCTAGGTGGGTGACATCATCAGCATTGGCAAAGACAGCAATAGGGATTGTATGGAGTGTGGGCAGTCTAAAAGCATTATTCTGTCCCCAGGCAGACAGAGACACACACACACACAGTTGCCATGGCTAGAATTAGAATACGGACCTAACTACTTTATAACACTACAGCATTACGCAATTACAGAACACACTACTGAGATTACTGGGACACAGCACTTCCAGAGGTGTACTTCTAGGTGGGTGACATCATCAGCATTGGCAAAGATGGCGCTAGGGTTTGTATGGAGTGTGAGCAGTCTAAAAGCATCATTCTGTCCCCAGGGAGACAGAGACGCACACAGTTGGCATGGCTGGGATTAGAACACTGACCTAACTACCTTATCACACTATAGCATTATGTAATCACAGAACGCGCTACCATGACTACTAGGGCACAGCACACCCAGAGGTGTACTTCTAGGTGGGTGACATCATCAGCATTGGCAAAGAGGGTGATAGGGATTGTATGGAGTGTGAGCAGTCTAAAAGCATTATTCTGTCTTCAGGCAGACAGAGACACACACACACACACACACACACACACACACAGTTGCCATGGGTGGATTTAGAACACTGCCCTAACTACCTTATCATACTACAGCATTACGCAGTTACAGAACGCACTCCCGAGATTACTGGGATGCAGCACTCCCAGAGGTATACTTCTAGGTGGCTGACATCATCAGCATTGGCAAAGAGGGCGATAGGGATTGTATGGAGTGTGAGCAGTCTAAAAGCATTATTCTGTCCCCAGGCAGATGGAGACACACACACAGTTGCCATGGCTGGGTTTAGAACACTGCCCTAACTACCTTATCACACTACAGCATTACACAGTTACAGAACACGCTCCCGAGATTACTGGAACACAGCACTCCCAGAGGTACTTCTTGGTGGGTGACATCATCAGCATTGGCAAAGATGATGAGAGGGATTGTATGGGGTGTGAGCAGTCTAAAAGCATTATTCTGTCCTCAGGCAGACGAAGACACACACCCACACAGTTGGTATGTCTGGGATTAGAACACCAACTTAACGACCTTATCACACTACAGCATTAGGCAGTTACAGAATGTGCTACTGAGATTACTGGGACACAGCACTCTCAGAGGTGTATTTGTAGATGGGTGACATCATCGGCCTTGCTAACGGTGGGTATAAGAAATGTATGGAGTGTGAGCAGTATAAAGGTATTACTCAGTCCTCAGGCAAATGGGGAGAGACAGACACGGCAAGTGTGGGAGTAGAACACCGACCTATCTTATCACACTACAGCATTACGCAGTTACAGAACGCACTAGCAAGATTACTGGGACAGAGCCCTCCCAGAGGTGTACTTCTAGATGGGTGACATCATCAGCATTGGCAAAGATGACGATAGGGATTGTATGGAGTGCGAGCAGTCTAAAGGCATTATTCTGTCCCCAGGCAGATGGAAACACACAGAGTTGGCATGGCCAGGATTAGAACACCGACCTCACTACCTTATCACACTACAGCATTATGTAGTTACAGAACGTGCTACCAAGATTACTAGGACACAGCTCTCCCAGAGGTGTATTTGTAGATGGGTAACATCATCGGCCTTGCTAACAGTGGGTATAAGAAATGTATAGAATGTGGCCAGTCTAAAAGCAATTTAGATGTATACCACGTCTGAAGAACCAGTAACACCTTCTTCTTGAATAAAAAATCTGTTTAATTCCAAAGCGAATTCCACAGCAAAAAGAACAATGAATGTTTCACCATGGTGAAACGTTCATTGTTCTTTTTGCTGTGGAATTCGCTTTGGAATTAAACAGATTTTTTATTCAAGAAGAAGGTGTTACTGGTTCTTCAGACGTGGTATACATCAAATTTTTTTTAGTGTGGTTCAACTAAAAGCAATTTAGAGTTCACCAGGAAACAGGGCAGACATACACACACATGCCATTGTCGGGTACGGAACACCTGCCTATTTACAGATTACTATTACAATACTACATATATACGAATCGCGCCACACAGACTACACATGTCAAGGCTGTCATTATGACCGTCTGGGAATGCAGACATCAACAGGGATGCTGGCAGTTAAGATGTACATACCTGTGAACCTGTGTGTTTAAAGTATGAATCCATCCTGACCTGGAGTATGCCCATCTGTGGAATTGACGACTACTACCACTATACAGGGTTACAATGGCCATGCCCATACACAGAGGCACATAACCAACACAAGGTGTCACTGGGCATGCAAACACACTTAGTAGCACAGGGCTGTTCGGAATGCACTGTGTCCATCTACACAAGGATATACTGGGCATGCTCATACACTTGGTAGCACAGGGCTGTTCGGAATGCACTATGTGTTCATCTACACAAGGATATACTGGGCATGCTCATGCACTTAGTAGCACAGGGCTGTTCGGAATGCACTATGTGTCCATCTACACAAGGATATACTGGGCATGCTCATGCACTTAGTAGCACAGGGCTGTTCGGAATGCACTATGTGTCCAGCTACACAAGGATATACTGGGCTTGCTCATACTCCTAGTAGCAGAGGGCTGACTGGGATGCACTCTGATGCTAAACACGAAGGGCCACAGTGGCCATGCTATTACAGCTAGATGTAAATAACACATTGCAATGGGCTCTGGTGTTGGTAGTTGTCATTGTTAGTGGGAACGCTGCTCTACATATATTTAACACTGGTCTTTAACAAATCAGCTGGCATTCTGGGATGACATGGCTGACAGTAAGCAGGCCTTTGGCACATATCACATGCATCTATGATACAAAGAAGTGTGGATATTACCCAAGTCACATCCGCCCACACAGTGCCATTCCAAGGCAAATGTCCCAAACACAGGTTAACTCCCATATACCTACAGGACAACTGCATTGTTTTCTTATGCTAACCAGTGCTAGATGTGTAGCATCCATATTCACAGCTGACCACTGTAGATCCAACAATGGGGAGTACTGACATCTGTGCAGTGAGGAACACCTGGCTGATGTCTCTGTAGTGCACAATAGCACTACCACCATATACCTCAGAACCTAGCACTACCACCATATATCTCAGAACCAGACATGTGGGCCATAACACCGGTACTGACCACTCCAGGTGGTGTACCCACATACATAAAGGCCACTCACATGTACTGACTGGTCTCCCCATGAAAGGCATCACAGATGAGCCATGTGCAGGACACAGTGTCACATGCTGCATTCTAGGATGTAAACTGCAGACACCACCATGCCCTCGGACCACCACCACACAACCATACATGTTGTATGACAGATGAGTATGCCACCATGTGACCTTTGACCTGTGTACTGTACTAAGCTCTACATCAACTGTAGACAGTACACATGTACTGACACAGTTGCATCATGCGTTCTGCAATACAATGATACCACTGTCTGTGACCAGGTCAGCTGTACACATACCAAGGGCCCTCAGTACTGTCCACCATTAGCAGATGTCTGTTGCTGTACACCAGTACACACCCTCATGTATGGATATGACATACATGTACCTGCCCTGGGTAAGTACATGCCACACACACAACATACCTGTAAATAGCATAGCTGTTGTAGTCCTTTGTGCAAACAGGTGGCTACAGCCATTACACACATGCACATGGAATGTATGTCCATGGCTGCTGAATGCTAATAGTACATAAGGTGTGATATCAATGTTGACAGAGGTAGCATCCCCTCTATACTGGTCACCCATCATATCATACAACAGTCCATGTGTTGTGTATGTTATTACACATATCCGCCAGGTGCAATGCCTACAAACATGACCAAATGTCAGGATTGTAGGACCTACAAACCTGTACACATAGTGTTGTGCATTGAGGTAACATGCGTGTGCAGTTGCTGATGTATGCAGCTGGTGTGTATCCTAATACATCATGCAGCTGCAATGCAGCCTCAACATTGCCAACTGTATATGGTGATATGCTGAATGTACAGAAAGATATACCACAGGTATGGACAGATGTGTTGAAATGACTACATGGCAGGGCATCTTTGCAGATGGATGTTTGCTGTGGACAGTTCACAGGTGGGTCACAAGCGGTCCTACAATACCCTGTGTAACAGGTAAGCAATGGTTTCATTAATTGAAGGACATAACACACAACTTAGACAGCGGTCAGTGTGATAACGAAGGTAAATCACTTGACACCTGTTAATAGATATGACGTCCTTAGTGCATATATCAGCACTGTTGGCACAGGAAGCATCAGTACAGTTTGTAATGCATGCAATACTGATGCATGTCTGACATACATAACATGAGCTAGGCAGGTCTGAAATTCACAGTACTGGCATGTGTGGTTGCGTGTGTGTCCATATTTGTAACCTATTGTGGGGAGTACATCTCAATTGTTACTCACTCTCCTGTACATGAGTGTACACATCTGTACATACCGCAATGTATAAAGCAGGACATAGGCAGGGGTGTGTATCTCACACATGTGAGGTATCTGTATGTGCATGACATAGGTGTATTAATTACTGAATGCCACAGTGTGTGTATGTAGGGCTGACTGGTCCCTAGGGTGAGGATGTATGTTACCATACTGAACTGATAGGACCCCTCCCACCATCCAGGCAATGCATTCAACTATCCGTGTTGATGTCCCCTGTCTTAGGCCGTACTGACTACCTGTACATGTGTATTCTCTGTGGCGTGTCATGTAGGTGCACAGTACTGTAATGATGATTTGCACATAGGCAGTGGTCCTCAGTACACCAGTAGCAACTGTGTGCGAGTGTGTGTTACTGTGTTGGTGAAGCCATGTGTGTGTGTGTGTGTGTGTGTGTGTGTGTGTGTGTGTGTGTGTGTGTGTGTGTGTGTGTGTGTGTGTGTGTGTTACAGTGTCACTGAATACATGTGTGTCAATACCTGGGTGTGTGGGTGCAGTTGTGTGTTGGCATCCTGTCATGGGAACGTGTATTACTGATTCCCATTGAGGCACACTTCCCACTGGCCTCTACCCTTGTAATCAGCTAGAGCACTCTCCTACCTCACCACTCCATGTAACTGTACCTGTGATGCCACCCTTTATGGATGACACGTCTGTGGCCACAGTAGCTTAATACACAGCTATCATGCTCTTGAAACGGTAGATGTATTTGTAATGTGGGACATTCTCACTGGTACGTGGCAGCTACACGGTGCATGCTGGTATATTCATACATACCTATGAGTAGTCCACATTGACATATGGGACACTTAACTGCAAACACTGACATCCACCGGCAAGTGCAATTAGACCTGAAGAAGAACAGCAGCACAACATGACCAACATGTATTTACTGTTGTTACACAAGACACATGCTGTTAACAGTATTGTACACCTGTACTACATGGTATATCTGCTGACTGTCAACAGTCCTCAACATTTGTAAACTACACATATCATCCTAGTCTGTTCATCCTGTGCATCAAACCATATGAGCATGTCCTTGGACCGATGGTGTGGATGTCAGGGATGTGGCACAGGCATCATCATATGCACAGAGTCTTAATGTTTGCCGGAGGCCTAGGCTGCACTGTTCTTACACAAGACACATACTGTTAACAGTATTGTACACCTGTACTACATGGTATATCTGCTGACTGTCAACAGTCCCCAACATTTGTAAACTAAACATATCATCCTAGTCTGTTCACCCTGTGCATCAGACCATATGAGCATGTCCCTGCACTAATGGTGTGGATGTCAGGGATGCGGCACAGGCATCATCATATGCACAGGGTGTTAATATTTGCCGGAGGCCTAGGCTGCACTGTTGTTACACAAGACATATACTGTTAACAGTATTGTACACTTATACTACATGGTATATCTGCTGACTGTCAGCAGTCCTCAACATTTGTAAACTACACATATCATCCTAGTCTGTTCACCCTGTGCATCAGACCATATGAGCATGTCCCTGCACCGATGGTGTGGATGTCAGGGATGTGGCACAGGCATCATCATATGCACAGGGTGTTAATGTTTGCCAGAGGCCTAGGCTGCATCATTGGATGACATCATGTGTGTAGGTTTGGGCCTTTGATCTAATTGGGTGGGTGTGGATGTTATGCATGTGTGTGTTGCGGTGCCCTACATATGTGTCCAGTGTGCACGTGTATGTCTGCACACAGTTCTCCCATGAGTCTGGCCTACACAGGGGTATTATTGACAGCTGCAGACTGTACAGGTGAGGTTTTACAGTTCACGGTGTCCGGCCACAGACATGTGACCTGTGCCTGCCAGGGATTGCACGGGCACTACCAGACAGAGGTGCAGATTGGGTACTGTCTGATGTCACTAGTCCACTGGAACCGTGTCCCTGTTGGGACCATCCCGGGCCATGTGCACGTGGCCTGCTGTGACGTGGTGTGGACAGCACAGCACCAGATGCACTGCTGCTGCTACCGCCACTATGGGAGTGGGCATGTGAGGTAGCTCGTACACATAGACCTGACACAGGTGATGTAGCAGGCCTATGTCCACATGCCCAATGCCTCACTCCTACCAGATGTTCCAACACAGACAGCTCACGCTCGCGGATTGTCATGCCATGGTCAAGGACTCCAACCATGTCACCCAATCGTCTATCCAAAGCATCAGCAATCTGCTGTTGAGCATTTACCATTGCCTGGATGCTGTTGTTTAAAGAACAAACATCAGCCCTCTGTAGCCTCTGATCTTCTCTGTTGCACCATTCAGCATGTGCCTGTGCCTCCATTACAGCCTGAAACATGCACCTGGTGAGACCAGCTGTTGTGCTCTGTCATGCAGGAGCATGTTGGCCAGAGGTCCTCCTACGAGCAGCACTGGCCACGTGCCTGTGTGGGGCATCACCAGTAGTTTGGCTGACACCATGGTGTGCAGCTACACCTTTCATAGCCCCCACACTTTCCTGTTCAAAGCTACAACGCGCCAACTGTCCTTCCTCCATGGCCACTGGTGATGGGGTATGTGCAGGTATGGGATCTGTGTGCGGGGATGAGGTGGATATGGATGGAATGGCAACCAATGGCACAGTTTCAGCCCCTGACAACTCTGCCTGTGACCCAATCATATGTTCATCATCACTGCTAGAGTCTGTGGGGACACTAACATCTGATGTACTGCAGGAGGGCAATGCACCTACATCACCTGTGAGGTCAGACAAGAACTGTACATTACAATCTATACAATAGACACACACAAACACATGTGATATGACAGAAGGCATGCAACATGCATGTGATATGGCAGACGGCATGTAGCGCAGACAATAATAGTGGTAGTTATCATACATCCCTAGGTTGCACACAGCATGCATGTGTGATAGCAGACGGCATGCAAATAACACAGTCATAGTAGTGGTTACCATACATCCCTGTGTTACACCATATGGACCAGCACAGGTTAACAGTACACCTGCCTGATGTGTGGCATATGACCTTAATAATCACATGTAGTATGACATGTGATCTGCTGACGTGTGCAATGACATGCATATATGTTTAACACAATGGTGTCCTGTCAAATATACAGTGGGGCAATGGTGTACCAATTTAGTGTTGTCTGTCCACCCTACAGATATACTGCAAATTTAGCTGATGTGCATGGCCATTGCAGGGAATCATGAGGAGTCTCTAGTGCTATACAGTGTGAATTACAGACAGGGTTCATAGCCATAACTGTGTTCAGATACAATACATATATACTGTAGAATGTGACCCATGTCACTGAGGTGTATACACCCTAAACCATGATGTGGAAGTTGTGACACAGGTCACTGATGGTTATACGGATGACACCCCTGCACATCTGCAACCATATTGCTGCAGCCTGGCAACTATGGGCAGACATGGCGAACACATCGGTACACCATGTCCCACATGACATCTGTGTACCACACATACACACACACACACACACACACACACACACACACAAGGAGCTAGTATGGCATTTATGTCCATCACTGGCAACGGAAAAGTACTATATCTGTGACCTGATGTCGATACTGTACAGGTAACTGCTGTCATGTTGCAACACCCTCAAGATGTTCAACACATCCTATGTGGTGGATTGATGTTACACCTACACAAGATGTGCACAGGCCTGTAGGATGTCTAGCATTCCACATCTACATTATGACCATTATACAAAGGCCATGGCCGAACCATGTGTAGCCATTGTACACAGGGCGTACACACAAGCACAACACTTCTAGTGTGTGTGTTGCTCCATCTCTCTGGCCATCCTCCATGGCCATGTGTTTACATGTGTTGTCCAAATTATAGTGATGGGCATCTATTTCACATATCTGTGTTGTCCCATATGACATATATGCTCCACTGACAACAGGGTTATGCAGATAAAGGGTGGTATGTGGGATATGTTTTCAGGTTAGGTAGGTAGTGTAGCAGCCAGGCCAATAGATGTCATGGACATGTAAAGATAGCACATCACATTGTGTGACATTCATAGCAGGGCTATGATCCACACCGGTGAAACCTGTGTGCCGGCCATACTCCAGCCCACTGTGTAGTACTGTTTGTATTCACCACATGTGTAGATCAGATCTGTTGTACGTTCCTAAAGTGAACAGCACCTCCACCATTGTATGCACAGCTGTCAACACATCTGGCAATAAGGTTTGTGAGGATTCATGTCAGTGAGATGATTCACATAGTTTGCAAGTGTGGCACATGGATAGTCATTGTGATGCATTGCAAGTCCGACCTGTATATTGTGACAGGACCATACATTATGTGTACATGTTGTGAATGGCCACATGGCAGATAGATTTGTGCATTACGGTTCCTGCTAAATAATAGCACTCTCACCTGCAATGGGCTGCTGTCACCACGGAATGCCAGAGGTACCTAAATAGGAGTATCACAGCACTATGAGCATAATCCACCCCTGTATAAAGGCTACAGGGAGCAATGTGCATAACACATACACTAGTACATTAGACTATACTATGGTGTATGCACATGTGTGCATACACAGAGTAGCATACTATAGAATGTGGCATGTGTGTATACATGCCTTGCATATGATGTTACATTACATATTGTACAGTGACACATGCAGCTATATGGAATATAGTTGTTATAGGTGCAGTACTGACTTACCAGGCAACTCAAGGCTCAGTGGTTGAGAGACACCTACCTCCACAATATCGGCTAAGGCTTGTGAATGTGGTTCTGCAGGTGTCCCCAGGTTGGCCAGTATCTCCTCGGTACTTGTGAGTGGGGCACTGGGCTGGTGGTCCACCACCTGCTGCACCTTGTTCCCTGGCAATTGCATTTGCACACTGTTTTGCCCATCTAATGAGGTCTGTACAGTGTCTGCGCACCTGCTGGTATGTGTGGTTGTGGCCACCCACATCATTAACCCTCCTGTGAAGTTCCATCCACAGGGCATCCCGCTGCTGTGCATCCTGTGGCACATGGCTGAACTGGATGTCGTGATTATCGAGTAGGTATGGAATGAGGGCTTCACCCTCCAAGCGTGTAAAAGGGGGAAGTCTTGCACACGGCATACCTGGAAGACATAATGATGGAGACAGATCACAGTACCTCAGAGCCATACAGAGCTACAGCTGAACATACATGTGTATTGCATTACTTCAGTTTAAATAGTTGTATTTGCAAACCTACATGACACTGATGTGTTTAGGTTCATAGGTTCATAGGTTCATACTAGGCTATCTGCCCTGGGGCAATTATAAGCCTAGCCCGATTCAGTATGGCTTACGCCACCCCTTGATTTGAGTATACTGTGCCCTTTAAGGTTTAGTTTACTGTGCCTCTGTCTAATAGTGACACAGGAGTAATCCCTGGGACAAACCTACGATCCCCCATCCACTTATCGAGATTCTTCTTGAAGAGATTCAGTGAGGTGCTCTGCCTCACATGAACTGGAATTCTATTCCAGAGCGAAGGGAGCCTCTGGGTTATGAACCTGTCCCTCCAGCAAGTTCTATTTATTTCTGTGCTGAGGTTCAAGTCCCTCAGCGTGTGGCTCTAAGGGATTTAGATTTACTGAGGTGGAGCATGTCCATTAATTCTGGATTTGACATAGCTTTGTATGTCAGGCATAGATCGCCTCAGTAGGCGGTATGCAACTGAGTAGAGCTGGAGTTTTTAACCGAGCAGTATATGGCATCTGTTTGAGACCCTTGATCCTCTTGGTGAGATACTTTTGGGGTCTTTCTAATTGCTGCAGGTGTCGGGTAAGGTACATCCCAAAAGGGCATTGTATTCTATGATGGGCCTGATGAGGGATGAATAAAGGGACACGATTACCTCTCTTGATCTAGATGTGAAACCCTTCGTGATGAGGTGGGCTATGTAGAAGGTCTTTCTAACCACTTTGGCAATGTGGTTTTCAAAGGAGAGATTGCTATCAACTTGGGTCCCCAGGTCTCTAATAACTTTCTCTGTACTTAATGGGTTTCCGCCTATGTGGTAATTTGTGGGCACATTGTTTTTGCCAAAGGGTATGACTATACATTTTTTGGCATTTAGCTTTAAACCATGGCTGGCACCAGTTATCTGTCTCTGTGAGACCTTTTGAAGGATGTTTGTGTCAGCTGGAGAGTTGATTATGGCCAGTTTGCAGTCGTCTGAACTTGGTGAGCCATAGTCCTCCCACATTTGCCTGTACCTGAAAAGTATATACCGAACAAGAGTGGTCCCAGGACAGAACCCTGTGGGGCCACTTGTGACCAGTTTTGAGTCTGACATGGCTCCAGCAACTCTCACTCTGTGGGTTCTGTCTTTGAGCCAGTTTGCGACCCATCTTGTGACATAGGGGTTTATATTTAAGCTGGATAGCTTATCTATGATGCCCGAGTGGGGTATTGTGTCAAATGCCTTTGCAAGGTCCAGATAGGCTGTGTGGACTGCCTTTCCTTCATCTATGGCTTTGGTGACTGTTTCAAAGAAGTCAACCAGGTTCAAAAGGCAGGATCTGCCCTTGACAAAGCCGAACTGGGTAGGATCTAGTGTCTGTAGGTCCCCAATGTCTTTGTTTATGAGCTCCATGATGATCCTCTCCATAGCCTTGCAAACTAAGCTAGTCAGGCTTATGGATCGATAGTTTCCAGGGTCCGTAGATGCTCCACCTTTGTGGAGTGGGACCACTGTTGCTGTACGCCATTCTGTGGGCACATATCCTGTAGTGAGGCTGAGATTGTATAGCTGTTTTATTTGAGGGATTAGTTCCTCTTGTAGTTCATGTAGGACGCAACCTGGGACGCCATCTGGTCCCATGGAAGCAGTGTTTTTGCTTTGGAGGGCAGCCTTCACCTGAGCATCTGAGATGTTTGGGAGGCAGCCCTCTGCCGGGATAGATATTTGCTCTTTTGGGGAGGGTGGAAGTTCACTGAACCTGTCTGCCAGGATATTGGCGATGTCTGTGGGTTCAGTGTATTTTTTGTTGTTTAGAATCAACTCAGAACAAGTCTGGGAGTTGCATCCCAAGTTTCTAACATAACTGAAAAAAGCCTTATGATTGTCTTTGGTGTCCTGTGCAATTTTTCTCTCAAAGCTGGCCTTGGAGGATTTTATGAGGGATTGTAATTTTTTGCTAGTACTGATCAGATATGCCTTCCCTATTAGGGATTTTGCTCTATCATGTAGTAGCTTCCTCCTTCTGTTGTACAGTTTATTTATGGCAGGGGTCCACCAGACTGGACGCCTGCCTTTGGATGATTGGGTCTTGGTTTTGTTTGGGATAGCATGATCCATGCATTCCTGGAGATGTCTGTAGAATGCATTTATATAGGATTCTGCAGTTTGGGCTGTAGTTTCCACTGGCCCTGTGGCCTTGAAGGATTCCACTTCAGTTTTGAGAAGTGAGAAGTTTTTCACACATGTGACACTCAATGTTGAGTGGATATTATCACCATATATGTGTGTGTGTGTGTCACCTGATTACATTGCTCATACTCCATGTGGTTGCTGTCTTGATGTGGGCATGTCTGTTTGCCTGTACTGGTGTTCCTACCTATCAGCACATGGCTGGATGTGTCCATATTAATGCAGTTGACCTTGATGCAGTGTATATGTCACATATAAGGACTTACACTGCCTTGACAGACATGACCTGTGACCCTGCAGACATGCTCACATAAGGTTTTACATGTATGTGTTCTGCCATATACATCTACACTGTACAGTGATTCAACATCCTGCCATGTATCACCTGTGTTGCACGTGATACACATGGGACACTGGCTAGCCAGATGGTATTTGCAGTGATGGATATCAACTATGGCATGTACAGTCAAAGTCAACTAGTGGGCTACATGCCATGGGCCATGTATGCATCTAGAATGAAAGGTTACCTGGCAGTAGCTGACAGGCGGGTCTGTGGGGCCAGGTGGAGCAGTGCCACATTACTGATCCACAGGGTTAATGATACATATACCATGCATTACCATGCAGTCATCACACCATGTCTGAGAGGGGAGCAATGTGCAGCTTTGACGGACAGGTATGCATAGTATGGCAGGACTATGTCGAGTGTATGGGACAAGGATCTGTCCAGCATGTGGTAGGTGGATGTCCATGAAGTATGTGTCCGAGATCAGGATGAGTACGTGTAGCATGTCCAACATCACTGGGTTGGACATGGATTTATTCAGGGTATGCATCATCCTGCATAGTGGAGATGGGGAATAGGAAGGCTGGTGTAGGCCATCTGCACATGGCCAATACCCCTTAAAGGAAATATGTGATCTGATATGGGTCACTTGAGTGGTCTGTATGGCTGGACAATGATCTCTATATTCATGAATGGCACCCTATTATTATTAGGGTTGCCACATATGACTCCCTGATGGGTGTGGTGATGTAGCTATCACAGGAAAGACAACTTCCCAGCTGCATCCCTCACACACAAGTGTCCATTATGATGACCGCTACCTAGGTGGTAGTTCATGGGTACAGGGTTATTAACATAGGGGTGACAATGCGAGTCAGCTATTTCTCCTAGGTCATAGTCATTCACATACTTCAATAGGCAGATGCCTTCTGTTTGTCTGTGAGGTATGGACTACAATGAGGGGGAATAGAATTCATTAACCCTGACATACTGTAGCTGCCACTGGTGTAATGATCACGTATTATTCAGACACCTTCTGTAGTGTTGTTTCTGCCAGCAGTCCTGTTGCTAAACACTCCTATGACATAGGAATGTGCATCTAGTATACCGAGTGTAGGTGGTACACAGTATGGGTGATGATGTCCTATGACCTGGCAAGGTTATGATATGCAGTGTGACATCAACCATACAGTCATCTAAATCTGTACTGCTGACATCACTTACGTGATCAAGGTTCATGGCCTTCCAGAACTGACTCAGCAGGGTAGTAGTGCAGTGCTTCCCATTATCAGTGGTGTCTCCCCCTTTGTTGGGTTATGATACCTGTTGGTGTGCACCATTCAGTGTGTACACAACCTGACATGGAGCTATGTTTTACATGATGTGTACGTGGAGAGCATCTTGTTTTGCCATATGTGTATGATGCAACCTGTGATGTGGGCAGGTCCCATGCAGACTGAGTGCAGCTTGTACCTGTATAACTGTGGGTACAGGGGCCCTGTGGTGTACATGGATGTATGCTTGTGTACCTGTTAGGGGGAGGGGGCCATGTTTTTATATTATCCAAGACCCTATCTGAATTGCTTATTCATGCTAAGCACTTGTTCAGGACTTGTAAACAGCACGTAAGCTAATGATTACTATAGCACTCAATCTTCCACATCACCTACAGGTAAGGGTGAACAGGTTTTGTACATTCCTTTCTCACTTGCATAGAGTAATGTAGCTGTTGTACTCATTTTCCTCACTTATCTAGGTGAATGTACTTCTATATTCAGGCATATTCAAGAGTCAACTGCCAGTGTTCTCACCTGTCTATCTGATGAATCTGGACATCTTGAGGCAATGTACACATTGCCTCATGTACACAGACAAGCCTCTCCGCCTACAACCCAACACTACAACCTGTGAGAGATGCACTCATCTAGCCAAACTGGAGGTAAAGGTCTCTCCAACCAAGCCTGAGCCTGACTGTCATGTGGAGCAGGTACACAGTCACACAACACTACACTCATCACATAAGCCTCACTGTATCTACCCCACCATTAAGTGGGAAAACTACTCATCTACCAACACATTAGCTCAACGGTTTCTGGAATTCATAAACACCAATGCCCTGACTCAACATATCCACACACCTACCAGTGGCAACAATATCCTAGACCTAGTCATTACCAACATGAGTGACTGGTGCTCCACAGGTGAAGCCAACTCCTCGTTGGTGCGATCACACCATATGCTGAACACCGTTGATATCCACATCCCGCACCTACCCCCCATTAAGTGAACCACAGTATAATATGTCTACAAGGCCAACTACATGCTTCTTAAAGCAGGTGTGGTAGATGTCATGACACCCATGCAGATGGACAGTACTGTTACAATTCCTGAATCCTACACAAATGCACTCTATAAGCACTTACAGGAGTGCATGGCTTGTGCTATCCCAAACAGAACCAGGACGCTATACTCATAATTAACTAAACCAATCTGGTGGTCCCCTGCCATAAACATATTGTACTACAGGAGGAAGACACTGTTGCAAACGAGAATACAATACCATGCATGGAGGAGATCCCTGGCCAGCCTCAGTAAGAAGGTGAGATCCCTTATACGATCCTCCAAAGCTAGTTACAAAAACTTTAACACAACTAATACCAACAACAACCACAGAGCCTCAATGTCACCAACCAGATCTGCTCTGAGTTACAGCACAAAGGCACGAACATTACAGAAACAATGGATATTGCCAACATGCTGGCAGATCCCTCTCAAAGCTGCACACTCTGAAGGCAATATCACAGCATCCATGGGACTGGACAACATCCCAGGCTGCGTTTTACATGAACTTCAGATCGTACTGTCTCCTCACCTATGCACCATGTTCAATAATAGCCTCACATCGGGCATAGTGCCCCCTGAATGGCACACAGAAACAGTTATCCCACTCCCAGTGGTGGCTGGTGACTTTGAATTAAAGGTGGGCTGCAGGAGACAGCTGAATGGGTGGGGCCAATGGGAAGGGTGTGGCCAACTAGAAAGGGGTGGGGCTATGCTCAAAACCACAACAACTGGAACTTTAATTAAATATGCTGCCCTGGGTGCCAAACAGTCATTACAAGAGTCCAGTCAAGACAAAATGAAGTGTAGAAGAAAAAAATATTTCAATGCATTGGCTACATGACAACTTACTTAATATCCAGATGGAAACAAGTTGTGAGGCATGAAAAAATAAATAACTTTTTAAATACATTACTGGAATGCCAGTCAAAATCAAGCATAAAAAAAACAAGCAGCACTCAATTCAAACCACTTCTCCTTGCACTGCATTTCTAATTATAATTTATATTCAGCTTTATTAAAGTACCAAGTAACATGCTGAATGTAGCAATCTCTGTGATACCCCCACTTGTAAAAATGTTTCTTATCCAAAAAAGACTTGCTGCCTGACAACAACTATCTACTTGTTTCATGGGGAAGACATGATCAAAGTAAAAAATGAACAGCAAACAAGAAACAAGCTCAAGATAAATTGCTTAAAGGATTCCTGCACAAGTTATGGACCACACATGATAGATTGGCATTCTGTTTAGTTTACGGGAAAGCCTGCAAAGATGACTGCAAGTCCCCAACAAAAGATTACTGCAAGTCTCCAATAAATGTAATGAGCTTTTGAAAATACTGTAATCCTGTCCTTTTATTACAAATGCTGTCATATGCATTTCAATACCCAAGACTTATACATTATCTAGTTATGTAAATATTCTCTACATGGCAACAACAAAAAGGCTTTCAATGCTGGTAATTCTTTAACAGTATGCTTATTAAAGCTTACTTGCATCTTACAATCTCCGACAAGCTTACCTGATGCTCATTAAATCATTACTACTTAAACAGAGCAACAGGACACTGTGACAGCATGCATTTCCTGAATAATAAGAAGCATAAATCAACAGTATAAAAATCTGCCAGAAAACCAGAACATTCTGCAAAATCAAGGACAGATGAAAAGCCACGGTCGTACTTGTGGTCTACGTTGGATGGGGGAATACTCTGCACACTTACACTGCATAACTGCTCCTTGCCTTCCTTGGACACACCCAGGGCCACTACAATGGGGAGTGGGGTGCAACAAGTATGTCACAATTTGAAATGTCTCTGGCTGACAGTGATGGCTCTGACACTCATACCTCTCAACTTCAGAGCAAGAAATCTGGACAAAGCCATACATAGAACTAGAAGTGGGACACAGGCCCAAAAATAAGGACAATTTTTAAATATTGCTCTTATTAACTTAGATAATAGAACAGTAGTAGGTATTGCATTAGTACGAATTTTCTGAAGGGTATGAAATCTGAAACTCAAATGTCTGCCATTATTTTCTAACTTCAATCTTTAATGACCTGCCACTAATTTGCCAGAAAAACCACAATTTTATGAAAAACAGACCAAAAAATGTGATGCAAAAATATAAAGTTGCCACACAATACAGCTGGGAACCTGTCATAAAAGGGACAACTTTTTAATATTAACACTGTTAACTTGAGCAGCTAACAAAATAAAAGCATCTACATGCATTTCTGAAATAAAAGTAATCTATAACTCTGATCATTACAGTTATATATAATTGTAAACCCTCCACGTTTTCTACCAAAATCACCATTTTGAGGAGGGATTATTAGGGGAGAGCAACAATTTGAGACAAAATTGGAGACAATTGAGAGGTTTGGATATTCCTAATTCTACAAAGTGATTTGCATGTACCTCTCAACCTCTTAATGCAGGAAATCTGGACAAGGCCAAATATATTGGGGGAACATACAAACACTACTAAAAATTGCTCTTGTATAAACTTAAGACAGTTGATAGAATAACAGGTCTTGCATTAGCATGCATTTTTCTGAAGGTTATGATGTCTGAAACTCAATGTCTGTCATTTAGTGACATCATTCCTAAATGATTTGCTAGAAAACCACAAATGTTTTGAGGAACAAACTGAAAATAAGAAGCAAATATCTATTCATTCTGCAAAACTATGGACAACTGAGAGGTATAGTTCAACCGGGGCTGTCTGAGTTTGCTACCCTTCCCCCCTCACAAAATCATGGCCGAATGGAGCCTACCCCCTGCAGCCATTCCAACGTCCCATTCCTTGGTTATTTTGCCCCATTTACCATAAACACTGTAATGTGCATACTGCTTTACTTCTGCGATGATTTAGATTTCATTTGAAAGTTTTATTTTGCATTTTACAGCACAAACCCTAATAGATATCTGTTAACCAAAGCAATGCAGTCTCACAATGAAAATAGGCTTAGCATTAAAACTTCTCTGCCCTTGAAACTCACATGCATTGAAACAGCATTGAAACCCACATTCAGAGAAAATACATTTTGCCAGTGGCAGATAAAGATTAACTCTGGGCTGTTTTCAGAATCATAGGCCCCATGAACATGAAACATACACATGCTCTTTAATACACCTTCCTGACTGTATTACATTATATTCCTTGTACAATACAGTACAGTTGTTAGAGGGCATTTTACATTTATTGTTTTGAACATTTTTCCAGTAAGCAATGAAACAAAATGCATGCACCAATGACAAAACTGCCCAATTCAGAACATTTCCATCAAAAAACGTCTACTCAACCTTCTATAGTACACCAGTACCAGTAAATATGCACAATCTCTGAAGTAGTAAAATCCACATTAAAGAAATGTGTAACTAATAAAAAGGTTGCTGCTAGCAAACAACTTTATATGTCATTGTTTCATCTACAAATAAAGTTCCTGTTGCCCTTGAAGAATAAATTGCCTATGTTGCATGCATTAAAAGAATGATAAGCTAGTAATACTGCAATAGGGAATGGATAGCAAACTGATAGCAGGTTCATAGTTACTAGGTATCTTTGCCAAAGTAGACTGCAGCATCCACCCTCTTTACAACACAGTACAGTATCAACAATGCATCTACCTACTGTGGGAGTAGAACCCACAGCCTTCTGCATCAAAAGCAAGTACATTACCTGTTGTGCTATTAACAATGCAAGCTGACCTGCCATAAGCAGCACTAAACTTTTGTTCCCCTGCAGCTCTCAGCTCCTTGTAAAATCTACTTGACACTCAGCTGTATCTCTGAACTTTGCAGCACAAGAAATCTGGAAAAAGCCAAAATGTATTGGGGGGGACAAAAGGCCAAAAACCAGGGACACATTTTAAAGATTGCTTGTATAATGTTGGAAAGTTGCTAGAATAAAATGCTGTGTTACCACCATACATTTCACTGCCACGTCTTGAACCCAGGGGACCCTGTGCAAAACAGTCAGAGAAACATACCACTATGCCAAATCAGCTTAATTAAATGGCTACTATTTAGTGAATTCAGTTCTCACCATAGCTGTCAACCTCTTAGCAAAAAACACCTGAAAAAAGCCAATAATGTGGGAATACAGCTGCCAGACATATTCAGTGAATTCAGTTCTCACCATAGCTCTCAACCTTAGCACAAAATACCTGGACGAGGCAAATAATGGGGGAATACAGTCCAAAAAAAATATGAGCAAATTTCAAATATCCATGTTATAAACTTAGACAATTGTTAGAATAAAAGGTTTTGTTTTATCATGTACTTTCTGAAGAATATGAAGTCTGAAATTCAAATGCCTGTTATTTTTAAACATTTGTTAACCAGGAAACTAGTCTGACTTGGAACAAAGCAAAGCCAATTTTCAGCAGAGCCAGGGAGAAACACTCCAGACACATCTTTGTAAGGGATGGGAGGACATGCAGACTCCTCACAGAAGGCACCCCAGCCAAGAATCAAACCAGAGAACCTGTAGCTGTTAGGCAACAATGCTACTAGTGCACCACTGCACTACAAACCTTGGCAAGGAAATATGAAGATACAGAAACCACAGATTTTATGAGGAACAGAACAAATATGAGGCAAAAATCTGCAATTTTTTGGCACATAGTGGTGGGTAGGGATTTCAGGTCCTTGCCACCTGCATCCAAGGTACAGGGTTCAAGCCTGAGTATTTCTACCCACCACTATGTGTTAACAAGGACATTACACACACACCTGATTGGTCCGGCACTTGAATCCCTGCTCACCTCTCTCCTGATTGGTCCTGTCTGCAGATCAAGCAGTCCAGAGCTCCTCTGTTCTGTGCAGTCATCTACCACACAGATTGCTGGACATCTGCAGGGCAGTCTGAGTGTGTCTGCGCATGTGTGGCAGTTCCAGTACTTGTTAAAAAAGAAAAATTTTTTTTTAAAGTTTATGTTTCACGTTATTTATTTCTTTTATTTCTAGGTGGGAGGGCTGCAGTCTGAAAACACAAGCCGCCCCTGCCCACTCCACAAAGGTGGTGCCACAACGGACCACGGGACCTATTTCCCTATAGGCCTGACTAGCCTGGTCTGCAAGGCTATGGTGCACATCATGGAACACTGTCAGAGACATTGGGTACCTCCCAACCTTTGACCCCTCCCTGTTTGGCATTGGTAAGGCCAGACCATGCCTCCTAAACCTGGTGGGCTTCTTAGAGACAGTTACCAAGGCATTAGATGAGGGTAAGGAGGTCCACACAGCCTACCTAGATCTGTCATAGGCTTTCAACACCATTCCTCCTTCTGGTATTATCAACATATCCATCTGCCTGAACATTAACCCCTACATCATGTGATGGTTTGCAAAGTGGCTCACAGACAGAACACACACAGTATGAGTTGCATACCCTAGGTCCTACTGTATACCAGTTACAACTGCCGTCCCCCAGGGCTCAGTCCTAGGACCCCTCATGTTCGGTATATACTTCTCTGACGTACAGACAAGCACAGGATGGCTTTGGCTGAAAAGGTTTGCAGACGACTGCAAACTAGGGGACAGAATTGTTTCCCCAGCTGTTACAGACACACTCCGGAAGGGTCACACTGAGACGGATACCTGGTGTTAATATCATGGCATCAAGCTGAATGCCTAAAAGTGCATAGTCATCCCCTTTGGATATAACTAATTACCCACCGACTACCACATAGGTGTTATTCCCCTTCATACAAAAAAGGTATTATGGGATCCAGAAACACCACTAGATAGCAATCTATCCTTTGATACCCATAATTACAAGGTGGTTAGAATATCCTTCTACATGGCCCCCCTAATCTCTAATGGGTTCACATCCAGATCAGAGGGTCCATTGTGAGGCTACACATGTCATATCAGACCCATTAAAGTATACAACACCCCATTTGGGATATACCTTGCAAGACAACTGCAACAACTTGGAAGACCACACCAGTACCACACCAAGAGGATTACTGACCTCAAACAGATGACCTATACAGCCCAACCTACGAAACTCCAGCTGTACTCAGTTGCATACCACATACTCACAGGTGATCTCCACTTGACATACAAGGCCCATTTCCAACCCTGTATTGCTGGATATGCTCCACCTAAACAGAAGCTCCTGAGAGCCACATGCTCTAGGGATATACACCTAACCACAATGATGAGTAGGACATGCTGAACGAATAGATTCCTGACCCAGACACTTCCTATGCTTTGGAACGTGATTCCAATGTAAATCAGGCAAGGCCCCTCACGAACACTCTTCAAGAGAAACATTGCCGTGTGGATGGGAGACAGACATGTACCAGGGGATCACTGCAGTGCCTCTGCTGGACAGAGGCACAGGGAACTATTGGCTCTGCCATTCAGAGGCACAGGGAATTAACCTATGGGGGTGGCAAAAGACAACACACGCTAGCTAGGCTTACAGATAACCTTGGTAAGACAACCTAGTACCTACCTTTGCACATATTACATGTCTTATGTGCATGGATAGTTAAATAGCTCTTCCATTTTACTTTGCTATCATGCTAATAAACTGTCGGCTCACTAAAAGACATATGTATCCTGTTATTGTGTATGGTATATGCCGATTGACATAACTCATGTTTGCCTACCATTACAGTAATGCTATGTAGCTTGTAATACATATCTGCCTACAATACTGTACATTACACAGTTATTGGAATGGCACAATATCCCACAATGCAAAACATACTTGCACAGTGGCCCGACCTTCCACATGTTATTCTCTGTATTACACCCATACATATGGCTACAGTTGCAATATATCAACATATACTATCCCCTGTTATAGCACATACTTGTTGGACCAACCCTGCCACTGATGTCGGCTGGTGAGTAGTATTTCTTTTCAAAGCCCTTATATAGCATCCCTTGTGGTGTATGCGGTGTTTGCCTTGTGACCTACAGCAGTACACACAAATACTACAAGCATGACTATGCTCAACAATACATCACTACAAGATAACTGTTTCCACTATATGGATTGCGTTCACTTTAAATACTACAGAATAGTACTACATACACAGACATACTGACTGTTCTACATACCTTATTAGTAACCCGACGTATCGTTAACAGTTGATTCAATCCTTTTCAGTTTATGTTTCAATGTTATTTGTAATGTTCCACTGGTATATACAGATGGTTTGAATGTGTGATGACACATCCTTTTCTAGTTACATATCGGTAACATGTGGTATCCTGTCCACCAATTGCTGTTCCAAAGTAGTTAATTGGATGCACATCAGCTGTGCAGCTACTCCATTAGCCGATACCATGGCAACAGTGGTGTATAAGTGAGTACTCCATTTAGGGGTTGTCCGTTTGCCTTACTTTCAAGGGTGATGGCCTAGATGTATTATTGCAATGTATTTCAACAGCTATATGGAGACACACAGAGATATGTTAGCTTCATGACTCCCGTGGACTGTGTGTAATGGCTAGACAATTTAGTTCTACATGTGAGTACAGCTGTTATATTTTGGAACAGTGCTACTTATGCAGGGTTTGTTTGTACCTGATACTTCTGCAGATGTTTAGGTCTGGCAAGGATGTTTGGCCAGCTCAATGCCATATGGCTATGCATGAACTGTTATGTGGTGTACAGTGTGCTCACCAGACATCCTTGATTTGGTGTACAAGTGTAGCATACTGTGCTGTTACTCACTAATTGCTAACACATCCCAGTGTACACACAACCCTCTGAAATGGGATTAGTGCAAACAAACCCTATTACATCAGCAGCTGTTCTATTGTATAACAGCCACTATTTCACTTAGGGCCATGTTAGTGTGTCTCTGACAAGGTATGTTAAGGCTTCTGCAGATGTTGTACAGTGTGTGAATGTTTTGTGATGTTATTACAGTTTGTATTGTAATATGTTTGGGTGTGGGGGTGATGTTGGTGGGTGTGCATAGCAGATGCAGGTGTGTAGGAACTGCTTTTATACATAATCGCTATGTGTGTGAGGGTTCCTTCCCTATTTGAACACCTATCCTTTTGTGGACTACTACAATGGTAATTGCAGGCTGATTCATTAAGGCACTGTTAATTGGTTCCTGTATAGCATGCAGATGATGTTAGTCCTTGAATCCCTTTGGTAATACATCTGAATGTAATAACATGTTGCTACATAATAGCTGTGTATTTCTGTCATAGGTATTTGCAGTCATTGTAGTTGTATTGGTGACTGACCCTCTTTGGCTATGGTTGCCACCTTTTCATATGTCCATAGTGGGTCCTTTTCGGGACACACATTTGATTTTACAAGCCGACACAAACCCACGGTCAGTACAAGGGATCGAATTTTCCTTTCTTGCCTAAATATAAGCTTATTCTTGCAGCAGTTTAGTAGCTTATCCTGTTTTCTGTACCATGTAGGTACTTTAGATACAGAAATAACTATTGTATGCAACTATTACAGAACATATGGGACATAATTATGTCCTACAATCCCAGGACATTTGCCATGTTTAATATATTTGGTCAGGACACAACTGCCCAAAGAAGGAGTGTCCCTGGCAAAGTGGAACAGGTGGTAACACTATCATTGGCTCATGTCCATAGCACATATTTGTAATGGTGTAGAGGCATATACTCTCCATATCCTTTGATCATGAAGGTTGGTAGTGGCGGAATGTGTGATTGCTATGGTCTATGTTATACACATATGTGAACACTTCAACCGCTGCATACGGGAAACCTACGGAATTCCGAAACCACAGTGTTCCGATGCACACAGTCCCAGGAACAGCCACCCATACCCCACATTACCAACATAGAGAGTAACTCGCGAAGGTAACATGAACATGGAACACACACATGGACACACAGACACACTGCAACCCAACACATCCAAACAAACCATCCTACACTACGTATGAGCAGGTGGCCAAGCCCCCCTACACACCCCATGTAGGTGTCTGCACCCCACACACCACCCACTACTTTAATATTCTACATCCTAGGTCATGCAAACAGATGCACAAAGCTAACCCACAACCACACATTACAGTCCCCCAACAACACACACCACACACAGAACACACACTTACACACACTACAACTCTAAGAAACACATGTACACACAGCAACCTACCCAAACCGCAATACCAGAAGCACTGACTACCTGTCCATTAACATCGTGAGATTACACCTTGTGCATCTTGTGTTTTGGTACTGTGTTCTTTCGGACCTTAAGCCTCGGGATTACGTGCGTCAGTATGTAAAGCAGTCGGTATGTGGTAGGTATCCCATTTATATGTACCTACATGGTTATGTAGATATTGTTAACCTATCTATATATCTACATATATATGTATATCCCCATATACCGACATATCTCTCTCCCTCTCCCTCTCTAAATATGATTGTGTATATATATATATATATATATATATATATATATATATATATATCTAAAACATACACCTTTCATTGTGTACATGCTGGTTTGTCCTATTTCAACACATTCCTACCTTTTGTGTTTTATCCTGTCAGTATACACGACTGCCATTGGTACATCTCAGGTAGCTTAGTGATATGTTATTGTGATGAATGTATACATGGTTGTGTGTTCTAATCCTGGCAGTGCTATCTTACCTCTCAGAGCAGGCACTGGTAGTGCAAGGGTGATAAATGCACATTGCGGCAGTTGTGTGTTCCACATGTTTATTATTCTGTGGAGAACTACCTATATATGCAAGCTGTGTTTAAGGTATACTATGTAACATGTACACATCTGTGAAGATTCCTGTCAGGGATACTCCCCATTATTTGGAAGCACATCACTGATTAAATTATACAAAACCCCTCATTAACACTCCGGGGAATCCTTGCAGAGTGCGTGGTGAACAGTAGCTACACCCCAGGGATCCCGCAAATGGCTCTGCTCCACAGAGGGATAGTTAGTTGATCGATGGGGTGGCGACAGCAGACACGGTTTGCTTATGCTTATGAGTGGCCTCAGCGGTTGGCCATGTACCTACCTATGTATCTATGAACCTGTACATACAGTGTGGACACATGCTGATAGCTTAATATACTGTTCAGGTATTGACTTACCTTGTGCCAATGGCGGTTGTGTGTACAATAGTTGAGGGCTGGCTATGTAGGATGCACACAGTACACCACCTATACATGACAATTTACAGATGGTCGTGTGTGTGTGTGTGTGTGTGTGTGCCATCCATGTTTGCTGTGTGTGCAGGTGGAGAAGGGTGTCAGTCCACGAGTGCCTAAAAGTGTGTGTGCTATACGTTCCCTCTTTGCCAAGGCATTGGCATACTGGGCATGCCTCTGTCTGCCTACTGGGGCTAGCACAGGGTGTTCGTAGTCTGAGCCCCCCTGTGCCTGTGGGTCCCTTGGCAATGGTGGTGGGCTGTGAGGGCCTTCACCATTCTGTCCCTGCTGCAGATGTTTCCGCAGGATCATATTGTGTAGCATGGCACATACTATGAAGATGTGGGCACACCCTCCTGGAGAGTACTGCAAGGCTCCACCAGATATGTCCAAGCAATGGAACCGTGATTTCAGCATCCCAAACACACACTCTATGATGATTCTGGTTTCTGCGTGTGCCTCATTATGGCATTCTTGCATTGCTGTGTGCATTTCTGATGGGTGTCATCATCCACGGTTCCAGTGCATAGCCAGCATCCCCCACCAGGTGGCCATATGGGATATCCCCCCCTGGTAAATACCTGATACAGCTGTGAGGCATGCCAGATGTGGGAGTCGTGATAGCTTCCAGGACTGCCATCACACACATCCATGATAATGCCCTGGGCATTGCACACGACCTGGCAGTTGATGGAGGGGAATCCCTTGTGGTTTATGTAGCACCTACCCTGCTCACCGGGTGGTGACTTGATGTGTATGTGCGTGCAGTCTATTGCACCCAGTACCTTCGGGTAGTCTGCATATTGATGGCCAACTCCTACTGCATTCAGCGGAAGTGTATGTGCTCATTGGCATGTGGTAACATGGCATCCATGAACTGGTGGAGTACCCTGGATGCTGATGTCTGTGAAATCCCCATGATATCCCCAGTTGGCCTTTGAAAGGTACCTGTGGCTAGTATTCTCAAGCTTACACATACCTTCGTGTCCACTGGGAAGGGTTCCCCTCTGTTACTTCTGGCTCTGAAGTGTGGCTGGCACAGCTTAACAAGTTGCGGTATGATGTCTCTGTCCACCCTGTAACGTCTGCTATCTCCAGATCATGTAGCCCCTGGTAGATTACCCTGAGTCTATACACTCGTCTCCTCCTCCGGTGCCTGAGATGGTTGTCAGCATCATCCTCCACACCACCATCAGTCTCCAACACATGCTGGTGAATCAAAGCTATGGCAGCCCCTAACATATACATATTAAAAGTTCCCCGTCTGTATACACCAATGGTGCAGAGTGTCTGGGAATACACAAGTGTGTGTGTGTGTGTGTGTGTGTGTGTGTGTGTGTGTGTGTGTGTGTGTGTGTGTGTGTGTGTGTGTGTGTGTGTGGGGCTTTCCCACCATATACTATTGTGCAATGGATGATGCTGGTGTAATCGTGTGTGTTTGTGCTATTCCAGCTGCAGGGTATCTTAATTATTGGTTTTACAGCAGGTACGGCTATTGTGGGGCCTTTGGTGTTGACTTACACTTGTCTGCCGTGATTCATCTATTGCCCTTTACTTCTATTTTCAACCCGATTCACCTCCCATTATCAGGCATTCATCCAGCTGCCGCCTTTCTTGTTTTTTGCTTCCACAACCCAGAATTGTGTTGGGAAATGTGTTATGTAGCTGATCTACAGCAAGTTTACTTTGTTCTGCTGCATCAGTTCCCTTTTCTTTGCTGTACAGCACCACCCCTTTCCTGTTCTGCAGGTAGCTGCTAGCAGCCTTGCTAGCTGTTGTCTATGGCCCACTGTGAGTTTCTAGGTGTTAATTACTCATTTGTACTCCAATTACCATGCTGCAGCATTTCCTTATTGTCTTCCCATAACCTTCCTGTTTCACCTAAGTTGCGCACCGCACGCACCCGGTTTCCGGCTTTTGAGCGCGTTTTCATCCACGTTCACATGCACTTTTGGTCACCTTGTGTGCTCTTAGCTAAGCATAGCTGTGGCTAGTTACACACCCCTATCCTGCAGCTTTGCTTAGCAACAGGCAACCTGGATTACCAATGCTCCAATGTGCTTACAGCTACAGCAGCGCACACTTCTCATGATGTCATGTTTACCTCCAGACCACTCTTCAGTGTTGTTCCGCTGCGCCGTGTGGTACATCCTTACGCCAGCGGGACGTTTGTGATTCAGTATTACTTGACTCATTTGCATGGCATTGACTACTAATTCCTAGTTACCACGCGGAACACTGTCACAGACCCTTAGCAACCCTTGCGCCTTGGTTGTGGTGTAGCATACGTACCATTGGCTATTATGGTGAAATCATGATTTGTGTTACATTTCAGTTTTATGACATCTAAATATATATTCCTTGTGTTCCCATTTGCCCACCAATGCACTGCAGTTGTACTTTGCGTTAGTGTGGCTGACATTAAATATTATTTTTTATGTGTTGTGCGTGTTTTTTTATGCCATTGGCTGTATATTTAGCCATTGGCATATGTTAACATTGTAATACATAAGTCTGGGCTGCTTTCATGGCTCCGATGTTCTGTTTAAAAAAATGTAAACCATTTTTTTGGTTTACATTTCTGCATGCTTACGCTATGCCTGCACCACTTCATGAATCGTAATATACCTTCATTTGCATGCTACACTGCTGTACATGGGGTAATTAGCATACAAGCGCCATGAGCTGCGCAGCTCTGGTGTACACTGGTAGTACACGTGGAAACAGCTCATACCTGAATCGCTCGACGGCCATATTTGGCATTAGATCGCCGACTCCACTCCGGCGCATGGCACAAGCTTCATGAATCCCGGGGATAGTCTTTACCAAAAGCACACACACCCCTGCTGTGGCAGAGTTACAGTTAGCATGCTGGTGATTATAAAGTCAAGAATAAACAATAGCTGGGAGCTTTGCTAAACATAGCATGGCTTCAAATCAGTAGGATCTAACTAGCAGACTAAGCAGAATCCATTACAACTATATGATTACAATTCCTTATGAGATTCAACAGTTTAAGGAGTTCAACACTCACTAATGTTCAAAAGGAAATTATGGGAGTACCCAATACTCTTTGTGAGAGAATGATAAGCCCACATATTCAGTAAGATTACACATTCTTCTCAAATGGTAATTGAGATTAAAACTACATTTCTGACATTCACTTCATGGTTAAGGACTTCAAGTTATAAGTAGGGGATTCAGTGCTTTTCAGCCTGGCATGAAATGTCTGACAAAGTTGTTTGCTTTCCAATTGATGAATTACATCTCTTGCTTTTGGGAG
The DNA here is from genome assembly GCF_019279795.1 of Protopterus annectens. Classification (NCBI taxonomy): domain Eukaryota; kingdom Metazoa; phylum Chordata; order Ceratodontiformes; family Protopteridae; genus Protopterus; species Protopterus annectens. The sequence goes on along the minus strand of NC_056737.1, from coordinate 462,765,797 downwards.
AAGCGGTACTGAATAGAATATTTTCCATCCACATGATGTTTCTTTCAGACTTGCACAAATTATGTCCTAACAATTTAACATAAAATTATCCAATAATACCCGAAGTAAATGAAACCTTCCTAAATACAAGAAGTTTAAACAAAATGTGTGGATTATTGATGTGTTTTGGTTAAGAATATAGATAACTGCCCTATAAATAAAACTCAGTTTAAAAGTACTACTTCAATACCAGGTTTACCAGTCTTCACTTTCACTTCTTTTTCAAATGAAACAAGGGGTGGTATCTGAATACTTGTATAAGGCTAATAGGAAAACTATAACAAGATCTACATATAAAGATTGCATCGACTAAGTCAGAATTAAACATAACTGAAAGCTTTGTCAGCTTCTATGATTATTATAGAACATAAAAAAACAACCTTAATGGTCTACTACAGTGAAGAAAAACTGGATAATTATAGCATTTTCAATGAGCACTTCAATCGCCCAAACGCAGAGCGGGAAAATGACCATACTAACAACAAACATTCTGAAATGTTGTCAGATTTCATTAACCAAAATAACCTGAAGAGTACTGCCATACTTGATCATAATGCAATAAATGTGGCTTGTAATTTGTCCCCCATCACTCTAAACAATGATTACTATACCATCATACTTAACCTAAGAACTGATACCTACATACTGCTGGGAAATAGTTTCTCAACCTAAGAACTGATACATACATACTGCTGGGAAATAGTTACTCAACCTAAGAACTGATACCTACATACTGCTGGGAAATAGTTCCTCAACCTAAGAACTGATACCTACATACTGCTAGGACACAGTTCCTCAACCTAAGAACTGATGCCTACATACTGCTGGGAAAGAGTTCCTCAACCTAAGAACTGATACCTACATACTGCTGGGAAATAGTTCCTCAACCTAAGAACTGATACCTACATACTGCTGGGAAATAGTTCCTCAACCTAAGAACTGATACCTACATACTGCTGGGAAATAGTCCCTCAACCTAAGAACTGATACTTACATACTGCTGGGAAATAGTTCCTCAACCTAAGAACTGATACCTATATACTGCTGGGAAATAGTTCCTCAACCTAAGAACTGATACCTACATACTGCTGGGAAATAGTTCCTCAACCTAAGAACTGATACCTACATACTGCTAAGAAATAGTTCCTCAACCTAAGAACTGATACCTACATACTGCTAGGAAATAGTTCCTCAACCTAAGAACTGATATCTACATACTGCTGGGAAACAGTTCCTCAACCTAAAAACTGATACCTACATACTGCTGGGAAAGAGTTCCTCAACCTAAGAACTGATACCTACATACTGCTGGGAAAGAGTTCCTCAACCTAAGAACTGATACCTACATACTGCTGGGAAATAGTCCCTCAACCTAAGAACTGATACCTACATACTGCTGGGAAATAGTTCCTCAACCTAAGAACTGATACCTACATACTGCTGGGAAATAGTTCCTCAACCTAAGAACTGATACCTACATACTGCTGGGAAAGAGTTCCTCAACCTAAGAACTGATACCTACATACTGCTGGGAAATAGTCCCTCAACCTAAGAACTGATACCTACATACTGCTGGGAAATAGTTCCTCAACCTAAGAACTGATACCTACATACTGCTGGGAAATAGTTCCTCAACCTAAGAACTGATACCTACATACTGCTGGGAAATAGTTCCTCAACCTAAGAACTGATACCTACATACTGCTGGGAAATAGTCCCTCAACCTAAGAACTGATACTTGCATACTGCTGGGAAATAGTTCCTCAACCTAAGAACTGATACCTACATACTGCTGGGAAATAGTTCCTCAACCTAAGAACTGATACCTACATACTGCTGGGAAAGAGTTCCTCAACCTAAGAACTGATACCTACATACTGCTGGGAAATAGTCCCTCAACCTAAGAACTGATACCTACATACTGCTGGGAAATAGTTCCTCAACCTAAGAACTGATACCTACATACTGCTGGAAATAGTTCCTCAACCTAAGAACTGATACCTACATACTGCTGGGAAATAGTTCCTCAACCTAAGAACTGATACCTACATACTGCTGGGAAATAGTCCCTCAACCTAAGAACTGATACTTGCATACTGCTGGGAAATAGTTCCTCAACCTAAGAACTGATACCTACATACTGCTGGGAAATAGTTCCTCAACCTAAGAACTGATACCTACATACTGCTGGGAAATAGTTCCTCAACCTAAGAACTGATACCTACATACTGCTGGGAAATAGTTCCTCAACCTAAGAACTGATACCTACATACTGCTGGGAAATAGTTCCTCAACCTAAGAACTAATGCCTACATACTGCTGGGAAATAGTCCCTCAACCTAAGAACTGATACTTACATACTGCTGGGAAATAGTTCCTTAACCTAAGAACTGATACCTACATACTGCTGGGAAATAGTTCCTCAACCTAAGAACTGATACCTACATACTGCTGGGAAATAGTCCCTCAACCTAAGAACTGATACCTACATACTGCTAGGAAATAGTTCCTCAACCTAAGAACTAATGCCTACATACTGCTGGGAAATAGTTCCTCAACCTAAGAACTGATACCTACATACTGCTGGGAAATAGTTCCTCAACCTAGGAACTGATACTTACATACTGCTGGGAAAGAGTTCCTCAACCTAAGAACTGATACCTACATATTGCTGGGAAATAGTTCCTCTTTTTTAGAGTATGCTAAAGGTAACTATCCAACCTTGTTAGCACAGCCTGAGATTTATGGCTTAATGATCCACTTATTATACTATAAGACACATAAATATTATGCTTCTTTCATTAACATTTCTGACTCAGTAAACACATACTGTTTAAATAAAATGGAGAAAGACATTTTTAAGCTAATCAGATCAGCTAGATCATAAAAAAGCCTAGACAATGACAAGACATATATCAGAAAACCAACAAAATAAAAGAAAAACATGACTGCACTAGATTTTTGATAAACAGTATAGCGAGCTCTGATCTATAAATAATTGCAGATACCCTGGTAGACAAAATTTGTACTAGTCTAAAAAAAATAAGCATTACACCACTATCCACAAAGGGCAACATGTTTCCCTCCAAACTGGGAAGGAAATGATATCCATTACAAATAAAACACCAGTTTTATGCGATCGGCAAGTATTCTGGCAGTTTCCAACATATCATCAGCAATAATTCGATGAAACCTATAAGTATACTTGGCAATAAATTCATTATGCCTTACATGTTACAGATGTTTTGTGTTTTTTTTTTTTGCACATTACACTGGATCCTATTCATATGGAAGGTATGGCATCAGACTATACCAGTCACAGACCTGTCTGCCACTCTTCCATTCTCTTCAAACTTATGAGCTATTACTAAAGTTATCTTAAATTACACTGATAACCTTATTTAATATTCTTAAAATATGATTTTTTTATGGCAAGTTCTTCCTCATTTAAACTGGTGACATTTTTTGAGAAGGTAATAGCTGAACTGGGCAAGGAATGAACTATGCATGCCATATTCGTTGACCTAGAACAGGCATCTGACACAGTCTTCCACAAAAACATTATAGATAAAGTAGTTCAACTCAGCATTAGCAGTTGCATTATTCACTGGATAACTAACTGTCTGAGGCAAAGAACTGCTACTACATAACAAATGCGGTTACCAACAGTCATTAGTCCAAGTGAGTAATGGATGGGCTTTATATGGAATAATCTGATTGAGAGTTATGGTAACAGCCTTTTTATAGGACACAACCAGCTCCTCCTCATCTTCAGAAATATTATATAGATGGGACTCAACCAAAACGAGAAGAAGGCACTGCAGAGGCACCAATTAAACCACCATCCAAACTCCACAGCAATCCAAAAGTTTATTGTCTAGTGGTGGTTTATTTGGTGCCTCTGCAGTGCCTTCTTCTCATTTTGGTTGGATTTGTTGGCACATTTGTGCTTGTGGCACTGTATTTCTCTACTAGCATATAGATGGAACTAATTAATAAGAAAATTGATTAATAATTATATATTGTATAAATCTTTGCACTGGATCAGATCAGTGTTTAGTGACTATATCAGGTCAATCCCCTTTTTGCAATGGCTCAGACAACAGTCAGGCAAGGAAAGTGACCCCGTATCTGGTTTTATAATGACTACATCCAGATGAAAGATAAGGCCCAGCATATGTCTAGGTAATCACCTAAGAGACCCTAACCCTCTATAATCTGAGGGAGGGGGGTTATTACACAGAAAAGCTACAATCTCATCATAGACCAAATTTTAATCCCTCCAAAATAAAATCTAAAGGTGGCTCAGCACCAAGTTAGTGTCAAGATCTGTGAGGTCATGGAGAAAGTTTCTCAGGAGGACAGCAAACAAGCAAATATCTTCAGTTTGTTTCTGCACCCTGGATTTACTCAAAGTATGTGACCAAGTCAGATGAAATGTAAAACAGGCAAATAGACCACAAGAGACAACTACTTGTATAAGAAACTGAACAATACAAAAACTTGCCAGAACAATAAGGGCCAAATGAGGGCCACAGTTGTTATACAGCCAGGTTTCCTTTCTAAATACAAGGTCAACATCCCACATAAAAGTCAGTCAGCTTGTTGCAAATGTACTTCATGATTATCAGTATTGCTCTAAAATGGGCCAGTAAAATAAAAGTCCCATTTACTGGACCAAGATATGATCAGTTTCTCTAGATAGTGGGCATAAACAGGGATGATCTCTATCCATGTGCTGTTTCGATCCCCTGGTGGAGATATGTCACCTTAACAGAATCTGCCCTGTACACATTCCTGTCAGCTGTTCCTGATTTTGCCTCATATTTTTGATCTGCTTCTTGTAAAATGTATACCTTTCTGGCAAATCCTTGAAGACTGCAATTATTAAATAATGTCAAGATAATTGGGTTTCAGCCTTCATATCCTTCAGAAGTATATGCTAATGCAAAACTGGTATTCTAGCAACTTTCTAAGTATACAATAACAACATTTAAACTCTGCTCCTGATTTTGTCCCCGTTAGGTTTTTTTGTGCTTTGCCCCTGATTCTTCTTCTAAGGGATTGAGAGGTATGCCTATTCGTGCAGTAGGTATTCTCAGGACTGAGAAATCACCCAAGCAGCCCCATGCTGACTGAATATCCTCAGGCATCCATAATGTCTGGGAATAAAAACAAAAGTTGAAAGTCATAAAAGAAATTCTATCATAAATTAAATACATCATACAGCTAATGGCAGGTATAATAAAATTCAGGAGGTAAAAAATTGTTACTGAAAAAAGACTAAAGCAATAGGAAAATCAAAATAAAGGTCATGATGCTAAAGAAATACATTTATAAAATGGTCTGCTGTAAGATAAAACATTTCCACTACAAAATAAAAAGAATGAAACTCTAACAGCACTACTCATCAGATTTAAAGCAGTACTGTGCACTCACAACAATCCTATATTGATTTATAACATTTCTAAGTCATCGTACAAAATTTTGGAAAGTCTCATAGTAGAAGAATCATTTACTGTAAAATTGCTTATGAAACATAGCTTTTCTACATGCTGGATAGTGCCATATTCACTCAAATGTTTCTGGAAAGAATGCTGTATTAATACCAGTATGCACTGTTTTCTTGGTATGATTTTGGGCCTTGCTTTCTGAGTGGTAAGCCAACCAAAAAAATTACAGATTACTTTGAATAGAGAAACTGCAAATTATAAACTCAGTAAACTTGAAAACAGTTTAAGACCATGCACTGCAAGTCTCAGCATCTGTTCAGCTGCACCTTGATGGTCAGCTTCAATTAATTTGAAGTTATTTAACCAATTATTCATTTATTTGAATTTGCTTACTGGGCTAGGGCACTGGTCAAGTATGACTATTTGCAGGCACAGTCCAGGTGACATACACATACACACACACACACACACACACACACACACACACACATACAAAAAAGTCACAAAAAAAGAATAACAAGTGATAATTAAAGCTATTGCATTGAGTGATTATACATGCACATCACACAATACAATATTTACTAAGACATGTACATTGTAGCTCATATGCTGAAGTAACATAAAAGTAAAAGTTATACTACAGCAGCTGTTAGTGTGGGGGAAATCCCAGATGCATATGTAGGTGACTGAATGGTAGACAGTAAATTGAAGAGTAAGAACACGTCATGAAAGTATGGACTGTTAGGTCATAGAAGTAAAGGGTGCTTTAGGTAATGTGGCTTTCTTGAAAATTAACTAGTTGGCTTCTTGTTGAAGGGGGGAGACAGAAGCTCTTTTCTGAATGTGCATAAGTCAAAGAGCTCTTTTTAAGATTTTGAGTAAGTGACTGCCAGTGAGATGAAGTGGCTATGGAGAAGGCGTGTTTAGTGGATTGGTGAGTTTCTTTGGGTGAAAAGAGAAGGAGTTGCTGCAGTTAAGTTGCATAGGTTGTAGCTGGAGGTTTTTCATGATGTCTGACTGAAATGGGAGTAAAATAGTGAAGCGGAAGTAGTTTGGAGAGTTGGGTACCAAATAAGAGGTAAGATTTTTCTTTTATAGGGAGCAATATTTCTTTAGTGAGTGTGAATCGGTGATATTCTTGAAAAGGAGAGTTAAAGATGAATCTACAGGTTGAATTAGATACGGTTTAGTGTTCAGTGGTGTTGCCTTTGTAGGCCTCTGCTATAATGGAAAGACCATATTCAAGATGGGCTACAATGATGGCTTTACCAATAGCTGATCTTGCTAGGGAAACCTCTAAAATTCTTAGTACAAGAAATCTGGACAAATCCTAAAGTAATGGGGAGACAAAAGATCCAAAAATAGAGACAGATTGTAAATATTGGGGTCTATATTATACTCTCAAAAGCTGACAATGTCGAATCTGACGTTGTTAACATGAGAATATCGAACGCTCAGAATCTCAAGCGTGTAAACGGAAATCTCTATAAGGGGAGATTTCCGTTTACTGCAATGTAGTGAGGTCTCGGAGTTGGTATATTTAAGTAGCGGGGGGTGGGGGTAGTGCAGGCCACCACATGGGGTTAGGGTACTTTTTTCTTTTTTTTGTCTTTTTATAAGGGTGATGTTTGAAGACATCGACCACATGGTGTCGACCATATGTTGTTCGATGTTTTCAACCGTCAATCTTATAATATAGACCCAAATATTCTACTTATAAACTTAGAAAGTAGTAGAAAAACAGGATTTGTGTTAATACATATTTATTGAAATTTACACGTCATTATTTAGGGACTTCAGTCCTCAGTGTTTTGCCAGAAAACTGTAACTTTTATGAGAAACAGACAAATAATGAGTCAAAAATCTGGATTTTCTTTGAAAATTTGAACAGTTGAGAAGCAAGGGAGGGGAAAGGAAAAATAGAGAGATTCTCTTTTTGCTCCCCCAAATAGCAGAGTTTATTTTGTACTAGGTTTTATCAATATGAGAGTGAAATTTAAGTTACTGAGCAAACCAAAATCTGAGGTATTTGAAGGTGGAGGCGATTTCAGTGATATTTCTTTCTAAGTTTAAGATGGAAGGGTTCTTGGGGGAGATGGAAACTCTGTTGGGGGTACCAAAAATCACTGGTTTTGTTTCTGAAGGACTTAGCAGTAGTTTGTGCTGTATTAGCCAGTACCGAAGTTGGTGAAGGTCAAATTCTAGCTGGGATTGAATCCTAGAGGATGAGTGATTTTAGAGATAGAAACTCATGTCAACAGGATAAAGAACTGGAAGGTGGGTGTCTCATAGGGTAACTTATTAATAAAGACAAAGAAAAGTAGGGGGGAAGGATGGCACCTTGAAGGGCACCCTTTTGGAGGTGTGTTATATCTAAGATAGTAGAACCTACTTTCACTTTGAAGTGTTTGTTTTCCAAGAAGTTATAGAACCAGGTCAGGAAGTCATTGTTGATTCCAATGTCTGAGAGAGAGTTTGTCATCAATCATGTCAAAGGCTTTAGTAAGGCCAATGAAAAGGACTCCAGTTACATTTCCTTTGTCAGAGTTTAGAAGTCAGAGACTTATCAGTTTGATTCAAACTGTAGTCCTGAGTTGTTCTGTTTATTTGTTTTATTCTGTAACATTAGTGATCTCCCTCTGACTGGCCTGAATGCATCATGATGACATCTGAAATAAAAACACTGAAGATTAAGTTACCTTGACAATACTGTTTCAACATTTGCATCCACTACTGTTCTACAGTAAGAACAGTACTACAGAAATTGTGCGGCCTGCTATGGACTTTGTGTTAAAAGTGTGTGTGAGTGTGTCTGTGTGCACATTTATGTATGTTTATTTATGTATGTTTATATATATTCCCACATACATGCATCCCTGTGTGACTACAATAATGGATTTGTAATGTATTTCCTGCATTGTGCAGTTCACAATATGATAATTGCATATCAGCTCCTGCCCACTAAATGTGGATCTGGCAAGAACACCACACACACAAGTTCCCTTAAGAGCACTTAGAGATCACAGTCAGTCTGGGGCTGATCGCTACCTTGCTCTCCATGTCCCCAATAAGACTCCCCACTGGCACAGCTATAGGGTCCAGATCTGATCCAGCTGGGCAAGCTAAATTCTCCAGTACCCTCTCTATCCAACCAGTGCTTCATGTCCCTGCCCAAGTAGCTGACACACACACACACACACACACACTTTGAAATAAGTTTATACAACCACACAGACACTCCTGGGGAAGGCTGGCACAGGTTCTCCACTTGTGCCCCTCTTACCCACACTATATGGTAGTACCACTTGCCAACACCCAGCTAATATTATCAGCTAACCAAAGGCCCTTAAAAGGGTGTCCAGTTATTACTGTGCAATATTATTATCCAACTGGTAGTATGACTAAACAGTCTCAAGGCTTATTAGAGTGACTTGATACAGGATCCTTATATACATGCAATGTACTTTTAGAGCTTAACTTATCTCTACACAAAACAGCCACAGTTAAACGCTTTTAAAATATTTAATAATAAATAATTAAAACCACAAGACAATACTGTCTACTACACAGTGCTAGTCAAAAGAGTTCAGAGATCACACAGAAATACTTAAAATAATTCAGTAGTACAGTTCTGACGTCACAGAAAAACACTTAGTCTAATCTTTCTAGTTCCTAGCTATTCCTAAAAGAAAACACAAGTCTAAGATAACTTACATAAGACAACAGGCAGAGGGCTGTGAGTTGGATGATCAAGACAAAAATGCTTAATAATCTCTGGTTCTCTCTGTTTGAATTGAAATTGTAGTTCTGATAAACATCACATCATTCTTTCACGTTCCTGGTGTTCCTAAGCCAACAGAAAATGCATCTACATTCTTTTACACTTAGGCAAAAACCAAGGTAATAAAAATACATTTGCATGTTTAAATCTAGCAATCTAACTCTTGGTTAAAACAATAGAAAGAATGTGCTAGCCTATAAGGAATTACTCTGAATCTTTAACTGCAAAGGACAGCATGAAATAATTTTAATTTCAAAGGACAGACTAGAAATGCTTGACTTAGCTTTCTTTACAGCAGATGGCAATGTTGTTACATTATTTTAAGTTCAACATTTCACAGCATATTCTTTCATTTAAGAAAGCAAGTTTGTATTTCAACATTCATATTTACAAATTATAGAATTATCTGCACAATTCTATCTGGCTAGGCTGGCAGCCTTCACACAATGGTCCTGTTAAGATAATGCAGTGCAAGTGCTGATATGACAATCTCTTTGGAAAAGCATTACCATTGTACTGTATGTCTGCTTTATGATGATAACTAATGTAAGATATGTTTTTGCATGTCAACAGAATGAAAATTGTGGATAACTTCTATTAGCAGACATGCTATATAAAAAGAGCACCATAATTTATAATTTATGGCATTCAGGAAATGTACTGTCATATATGTATGAACTGCTAAAATTTTGCAGACTAAATAAATCAAAACAACTGCAATACTACTGACTCTGACACAGATCAGTCCAACCATAAAAAACAGGGCACTGTTAAACAGCCACAGGAGACACTACTCCTGTAAAGTTTGGCAAAGATACGAAAAATGTTCTTAAAAAAATACATTCCACAAATTTCTGACTACCTGTATATGATTTGATGGCTAATATTTTACACAGCAGTGCAGCCCTTAAGTAGAAATAGGTTAACCATTGTCCTTGTTTCTAATCCCATTCATCTAGTAAATGCAATTATTTCTTTGTTTGCTTGTTTGTTTGAGTATATGCATCCTTCAACTAGAAATGTTCAAATGAGCAGAGACGATTTACAGTAATATCCTACACAGATGTAAACACAAGTTATAGGTGCAACAAAAATGCATAAAGTTAGGGATTTGATCACTGACTGAGCAATGAGAAGGGTCGTGTTACGCTATCCTGACATGCTTAAAGACAGCTTTTTAATTCTTAAAGAAAACAAAATCCCAGATTTTGTAAGTATTAGGTATCAAGACTTATTTCAGAAATAAAATCTTTCAGCTCAGTCTAAAATAATAGCTTTAAGGGATTTAATATTTAGAGATTTTGGAAAAAAGCTAAATATATGGGACCTTTTAAAATTGGATACATGTATAAAAAATACATATTTTGGTATAAACAAATTCTGAATGACAGGTAGGTAGAATAGTATTGGCTGACCTTACCAAATGAAGTTTTAACATGTAGAGTAAACAGGATGTTTCTTATTTAAATAAAACTGTTTTATGCAAGATTTTTGTTGCAGGTTAACACATTAACATGGACCTCAAAAGAAGCAAGTATTGTACAAAATTGTAGAAGAAAGAAATTACTCTGTGGTGAATTGGAAACTATTTTGCATGTGTTGGTGCCCTGTGAATTTGTTTAAACATTGTATTAAGTGTATTGTATCACTCACTTTAACCCAGCCACTGGGGATGCACAAGCAAGTGCATTTCTTTGTGCCGGTCCCAAGCCCAGATAAATGGAGAGGGGTGCGCCAGGAAGGGCATCCGGCATAAAATTGTGCCAAATCATACATGCGAACAACAATACAGAAATATATATACCGGATCGGTTGAGGTCCGGTTAACAACGACCGTCACCAGTACTGTTGGCCAATAGGGTGCTGGTGGAAATTGGGCTACTGTTGGCCAAAGGAGGAGAAGAGGGGGAAGGTATGCCCGAAGGCAGGTAAAGGGTTGGATTGTGATAGTGAGGGTTGGAATTTGAATGTTGGCAGTATGACTGGTATAGGGAGAGAGCTAGCTGATATGATGGACCAAAGAAAGGTTGGTATATTGTGTGTGCAAGAGACCAGGTGGAAGGGTAGCAAGGCTTGGTGTATCGGAAGCAGGTTCAAGTTGTTTTATCATGGTGTGGATGGGAGGAGAAATGGCGTAGGGGTTATCCTGAAGGAACAGTATGCTAAGAGTGTTTTGGAGGTGAAAAGAGTGTTGGATAGGGTGATGTTTATGAAGCTGAAAATTGATGGTGTAATGATGAATGTTGTTAGTGCATATGCTCTACAAGTTGGGTGTGCGATGGATGAGAAAGAAAACTTTTGGAGTGAGTTGGATGAAGTGGTGATGACTGTACCCAAGGGTGAGAGACTGGTGATTGGAGCAGATTTCAATGGGCATGTTGGTGAAGGGAACAGAGGGGATGACAAAGTGATGGGTAGGTATGGTGTTAAGCAAAGGAATGCAGAAGGTCAGATGGTAGTGGATTTTGCGAAAAGGATGGACATGGCTTTGGTGAATACGTATTTTAACAAGAGGGAGGAGCATAGGGTGACATACAAGAGTGGAGGAAGATGCACACAGGTGGATTATATCTTATGTAGAAGGGCCAGTCTGAAGGAGATTGGAGACTGTAAAGTGGTGGCAGGGGAAAGTGTAGTTATGCAGCACAGGATGGTGGTTTGTAGGACGACATTGGTGATCAAGAAGAGGAGGATGAGTGTGAGGGCAGCACCAAGGATCAAATGGTGAAAATTGAAAAAGGGTAATTGTGAGGTGGAGTTCAGGGAAGAGTTAAGACAGGCACTGGGTGGCAGTGAAGAGTTACCAAATAACTGTGTAACTACAGCTGAGCTAGTAAGAGAGATGGCTAGAAAGGTGCTTGGTGTAACATCTGGAAAGAGGAAGGAGAACAAGGAGACCTGGTGGTGGAATGAAGAAGTACAAGAGAGTATACAGATAAATAAATTGGCGAAGAAGAAGTGGGATTGTCAGAGAGATGAAAAAAGTAGACAAGTGTATAAGGAGATGAGGTGCATGGCAAAGAGAGAGGTGGCGAAGGCTAAGGATAAGGCTTATGAAGAGTTGTATGAAAGGTTGGACACTAAGGAGGGAGAAAAGGACCTGTACCGATTGGCTAGACAGAGGGACTGAGCTAGTAAAGATATGCAGCAGGTAAGGGTGATAAAGGATAATGAGGGAAATGTACTCACAAATGAGGAGAGTGTGTTGAGCAGCTGGAAAGAGTACTTTGAGTGGCTGATGAATGAAGAGAATGAGAGGGAGAGAAGGTTGGATGATGTGTGGATAGTGAATCATGAAGTGTAGTGGATTAGCAAGGCGGAAGTAAGAATAGCTATGAAGAGGATGAAGAATGGAAAGGCTGTTGGTCCAGATGACATACCTGTGGAAGCATGGAGGTGTTTAGGTGAAATGGCAGTGGAGTTTTTAACTAGATTGTTTACTGAAATCTTGGAAAGTGAGACGATGCCAGAGGAATGGAGAAAAAGTGTTTTGCTACCAATTTTTAAGAATAAGGGTGATGTGCAGAGCTGCAGTAACTACAGAGGGATTAAATTGATCAGTCACAGCATGAAGTTATGGAAAAGAGTAGTGGAAGCTAGGTTAAGAAGGGAGGGAATGATTAGTGATCAGCAATATGGTTTCATGCCAGGAAAGAGCACTACAGATGCAATGTTTGCTCTGAGAGTGTTGATGGAGAAGTACAGAGAAGATCAGAAGGAGTTGCATTGTGTCTTTGTGGACTTAGAGAAAGCATATGACAGGGTGCCTAGAGAAGAGTTGTGGTACTGTATGAGGAAGTCGGGAGTGTCAGAGAAGTATGTAAGAGTGGTGCAGGATATTTACGAGGGTAGTGTGACAGCGGTGAGGACTGCGGTGGGAGAGACGGATGCGTTTAAGGTGGAGGTGGGATTACATGAAGGACCAGCTCTGAGCCCTTTCTTATTTGCAATGGTGATGGACAGGTTGACAGACGAGATCAGACAGGAGTCCCCGTGGACTATGATGTTTGCAGATGAAATTGTGATCTGTAGTGAGAGTAGGGAACAGGTGGAGGAGACCCTGGAGAGGTGGAGATATGCTCTAGAGAGAAGAGGAATGAAGGTCAGCAGGACTAAGACAGAATATATGTGTGTGAATGAGAGGGAGGATAGAGGAATGGTGAGGATGCAGGGAGTAGAGGTGGCGAAGGTGGATGAGTTTAAATACTTGGAATCAACAGTTCAGAGTAATGGTGAGTGTGGAAGGAAGAAGAGAGTACAGGCAGGATGGAGTGGGTGGAGAAGAGTGTCAGGAGTGATTTGTGACAGACAAGTACCAGTAAGAGTGAAAGGGAAGGTCTACAAGAGGGTAGTGAGATCAGCTATGTTATATGGGTTGGAGACAGTGGCACTGACAAAAAGGCAGGAGTCAGAGCTTGATGTGGCAGAGTTGAAGATGTTAAGATTTGCACTGGGTGTGACGAGGATGGACAGGATTAGGAATAAGTATATGAGAGGGTCAGCCCAGGTTGGAAGGTTTGGAGACAAAGCCAGAGAGGCAAAATTACATTGGTTTGGACATCTGCTGAGGAGAGATGCAGAGTATATTGGGAAAAAGATGCTAAGGATGAAGCTGCCAGGTAACAGGAAAGAGGAAGGCCTAAGATAAGGTTTATGGATGTGGTGAGAGAGGGCATGCAGGTGGTTGGTGTGACAGAGCAAGATGCAGAGGAGAGGAAGAAATGGAAACAGTTAATCCACTGTGGCGACCCCTAACAGAAGCAGCCGAAAGAAGATTATATCACTCTCTTTAGTATACTGCATAGGAGAGCATTGTAACAATGTCAGCCTCTGACAGCTGGCTCTTGCAATCTGTCACATATTTGGGTAATATCTAATTGTTTTACACACAATAAATTTTACTGAAGATGTTTAGCATTAAGTGTTCCGTGTGTAAAATACCATTAAATATAAGTCTTGAAACTTCTTTATACTACTTATTGAATCTACCACCTGTTAATTCCCATTCTACAATTATTTACCTTAAATTCCTTGCTCTGTATAATCATGACTCAGTTTTCTTTCACTCTTTAACTTAGATTTTTTTTTTTTTGCTAATACTTAACTTATCAATTATATGCATAGTTCTCTGCAGGCTGCAGCCCACATTGTCATATTTTACTACTTTATACCTTAGACTTTTTCATATTTGCTCACATTCCTTCTCTTTACTTCTTTTTAGATCTCACTCACAAACTTATCTGCCTTCTTTTCCTTTTTTTTTTTGCTGTCTAAACATATAATGCAACAAATAGCTAATGCTTCATACCTAGCCTTCGGCTAACTTACACAGTGTCTTTTACCACATGTATGGGATTTTGCAAGCAAGCTTCTGTTACTTCCCATAGACTTGCTAATAAACTCTTGTAAAGGCAATAAGTATTTCCTACATACCCTAATTCACACAAACCAGCATTGTTTACCCTACATACTTACAGTGGTATCACTGTCTGATGGCCCAATGTATTCCAAGTTCATTAAGGGTTCGTGGTCTGCACTCTTGTGGGAGGAGAGGCTGGATTCTGCCCTTCTGAGCTGGGAATTTCTGGTTAAAGGCTTATAGTGCCTGCATGTTTGAACTGCTTCTTACTGAAATTCGTACACCTTGTTTGCTGTAGCGTAGACTAGATCCAGGCCTGCTGAATCTAGCTTTGTTTGTATGCTTGTTGTTTGTTTGCTTGTTATTTCCCTGAAACGCTAATACCACCTAAAACGCGGCTTTTCAGCGCTTCTGTGGATCCCTAGTAATATCTGCATTGCTTACTTATTTCCTTGTTTCACTTAAAAGAAAGTTACTGTTTGTCGTTTTTGCATTTAAGTTACCTGTAACACATTGCATTTAAGTTACCTGGCACTTGCTCACTAAAGCAATTATATAAGTCAGCACTAAAAAATTAAAAGCACTACACCCTCACAAACTCCCCTTGAGTACCTTCTTCCCCATTGGTCCTTTTTTTTCAATTATAAAGGAATTCCCAATACTATTCGAGCATGTCCAAAGGTCAGTTGTCAATCTCCTCTCCGGTCCAGCTGGTGAATCTGGGAATCTTGAGGCAATGTTACAACTGCCTCATGTACACAGACAACCCTCTCCTCCTCCCAACAAATTCCAACACATGTGAGAGATGCATCCATATAGCCAAACTGGAGGCTAAGCTCTCTCAACTCAGTACTGGCGTAACCAGTCAGGAGGAGAAGGAAACCACACTCACTACAATTCCAGTCTCACATAGACCTACCACAACAGCAAACCAAACACATAAACACACAAAACATACTCGAGGCTCTAAATAAAAATCTGCCTAAGCAGCAGAGACCTCCAAAGCAGACACCCAAGCAACCGCTACCCCAAAACAAAACACGTGCAACACATAGCTCACAAAGCCAGTGTGCCGAACAGTCACAGCCCTTAAGGCTAAACAACACACCTGATACACTTGTAATAGGTGACTCTATTGTCAGGCACACTGACATCCTGCTCACCAGGCTGAACAAGGAGAAGGTCACGGTGAGCTGCCTGTCGGGCGCTAGGATCCGCCACATAACACAAGCACTCAGGTCACTCCAAGGCAAGTACAAATATGACTCAGTCATTGTCCATGCTGGTGTGAATGACCTGAAACGTACCTCCCTGGACTACATGAAAAGAGACATAGAGGAGCTCTCTGAGCATGTGTACCAGGCCGGTATGACCCTGACCTTGAGTAGCATCTTACCCTCACCAAGAATGATGCCACAATATGAAGACAAGATGATCAATTTCAACAATTGGCTTAAGTATTGGTGTCATTCAAAGGGGATCCAATGCCTGTCAGCCTGGGATGACATGCTCAACAAGCCACGATGCTTCGCTAGGCACGGCTTGCACCTGTCACCCCTGGGCTTTCGGATATTGGCAAAGGCTCTTGCTACCCCCATAGTGCCTTTTTTAGGCAAGGCTCAAAAGACAAACCCACCTCCATAGGTATCACAAGGGATAAGAAACTAAGAGGATTGCTGCTCAATGCCAGAAGTCTAAACCTCAAGATGCACACACTCGAAACTCTCCTTAGCATGGAGAACATTGATATCTGTGCAGTAACAGAAACCTGGTTCAAGGCTCCCGAGAGCACCCCAGCACTACCAGGTTATACCTCATACCATGCTTTTCGGCCCCAAAACTTGGAACAAACCACAAAAGGAGGGGGAGTATCAATATTCATCAAAGATACCCACACCTCCAGGTTGGTGGCACAGCACGAAGCATCAGAGCCTATCCATGTGCAACTAACAGTGGGTAAAACTGCCTTCCAGTTTATAGCCTGCTACAGACCACCCTCCCAAACCCAGGAACCCCACTCGGCCTTCCTGAGAACACTGGAAAATCTGAAGGTCTCTCCAAACACCATTATATTGGGCGACTTCAACTACCCAAACATAGACTGGGAGCATTACTCTAGCTCCAACACCCTAGCCCAAAGGTTCCTAGAATTTATAAACTCAAATGCTATGGAACAACTTGTTACCACTCCCACAAGAGGGAAAACATACTGGACCTGATCATCACCAACATGGGGACTCTATGCTCCAGACCAGAAGTGTATCCCTCACTGGTAAGATCAGACCATAAACTAATCTCACTGGATATTCACATCCCGACCCCACCTCCTGCCCAGAAAACCACAGTGAAAAACTTCTCTAAAGCAAATTTCACACTCCTCAAAACCGAGGTGGAATCCTTCAAAGCCCCCGGGCCTGTAGAAAATACGGCCCAGACCACATAATCCTTTATAAATGCATTCTATGAACACCTTCAGGAATGCATGGATCATGCAATCCCAAATAAAACCAAGACCCAATCCTCCAAAGGCAGACGTCCTGTCTGGTGGACCCCAGCCATAAACAAACTATACAATAGAAGGAGGAAGCTACTAAATGATAGAGCAAAATCCCAAAAAGGGAAGGCATCTCTGATCAGTATTAGCAAAAAACTACGGGCACTCATAAAATCATCTAAGGCCAGCTTCGAGAGAAAAATTGCACAGGACACTAAGGATAATCACAACGCTTTCTTTAGTTATGTTAGGAACCTGGGTGGGAATTCCCAGATATGCTCAGAATTAGTCCAAAATGACAAAAAATACACTGAACCCACAGACATTGTCAACATCCTAGCTGACAGGTTCAGCGCAAACTTCTCCCCCCCCTCCCCACCAAAAGGGCAAATATCTATCCCAGCAGAGTGCTGCCCCCCTGACATCTCAGATGCTCAGGTAAGAGCCGCCCCCTCCAAAGCAAAAAATGCAGCATCAATGGGACCAGACGGTGTCCCGGGCTGCGTCCTACATGAACTCCAAGAAGAGCTAAACCCAAACATAAAACTACTGTTCAGTCTCAGCCTTACTACAGGATATGTACCCAAAGAGCGGTGTACAGCAACAGTGGTCCCTCTCCACAAAGGTGGTGCCTCAACAGATCCTGGAAACTATTGCCCCATAAGCCTGACTAGCTTGGTCTGCAAAGCTATGGAAAGGATCATCATGGATCTCATAAATAAAGATATTGGGGACCTACAGACACTGGATCCTACCCAGTTTGGCTTTGTTAAGGGCAGATCCTGCCTCTTAAACCTGGTTGATTTCTTTGAAACAGTCACCAAGGCCATTGATGATGGGAAGGTGGTCCACACAGCCTATCTGGACCTCAGAAAAGCCTTCGATACAATACCCCACTCGGGCATTATAGATAAGCTCACCAGCTTAAATATAAACCCCTATGTCACTAGATGGGTTGCAAACTGGCTCAAGGACAGAACCCACATGGTTAGAATTGCTGGAGCCATGGCAGACTCCAAACCAGTTACAAGTGGCGTCCCACAAGGCTCAGTCCTGGGACCTCTCTTGTTCGGTATATATTTCTCGGAGGTACAGGCCAACACGGAAGGACTATGGCTGACCAAGTTCGCAGATGACTGCAAACTGGGCGCCATAATCGACTGTCCAGCCGACACAAGCATCCTCCAAAAGGGCCTCATAGAAACAGACAACTGGTGCCAGAGCCATGGCCTCAAGCTAAACGCCAAAAAGTGTATAGTCATCCCCTTTGGCAAAAACAAAGTGCCCACAAATTACCACATATGTGGTAATCCATTAAGTACAGAAGAAGTAATTAGGGACCTGGGGACCCAAGTTGATAGCAGTCTCTCATTTGACAACCACGTGGCCAAAGTGGTTAGAAAAACATTTTATATAGCCCACCTAATCGTGAAGGGATTCACATCTAGATCAGTGGAGGTCATCGTGCCTCTTTACTCATCCCTCATCAGGCCCATAATTGAGTACAATGCCCCTTTTGGGATGTACCTTACCAGACACCTGCAGCAACTGGAAAGACCCCAAAAGTACCTCACCAAGAGGATCAAAGGGCTCAAACAGATGCCATATGCTGCCCGGTTAAAGAAACTCCAGCTCTACTCAGTGGCATACCATCTGTTCAGGGGCAATCTGTGCCTGACGTATAAAGCCATGTCTAACCCGGAATTAATGGACATGCTGCACCTCAGAAAATCCAAATCCCATCGAGCTACGTGCTCAAGAGACTTGAACCTCAGCACTGAAATAAATAGGACATGCTGGAGGGACAGATTCATAACCCAGAGGCTCCCTTCACTCTGGAATAAAATCCCAGTCCAGGTTAGGCAGAGTCCCTCATTGACTCTCTTCAAGAGGAATTTTGATGAGTGGATGGGAGATCGTAGGTTTACCCCGGGTATCACTTCTGTGTCACTGTTAGACAGAGGCACAGTATACTAACCTCGAAAAAGGGCATAGCAAAATAAATTTAAAATGGGTGGCGAAAGCCAAACATACTCTGGCTAGGCTTATAAATGCCCTAGGGCAGATAGCCTAGTATGAACCTATGAACCTATGAACCTATTAAGCCCTTTCTAATTATGTTGACCTGGCTATTTATTCTCATCCCATAAAAGACTCCAATACCTTTCCTAGACTACATAGCCCCCAAACTAAAGTAATTATAAAACCTACGTTGATCCAACAAATGTATTTCCTCAGGTCTGTGTTCCAGTGTCTTTGGCTTTTACTCTCTTCTTTTCTTTCTCTCCTTCTTGTAGGTGACAAAGAATTAAACATAAGCCAACCTGACATTCTCTGTTGAGATCTTACTAAAAACAAGACAGAAACATTTGAATTTTGGCATTTTTTTTCAAGTTGATTTCACATTAACGCTGTTGATTGAATACTCAGATTTTCTCTTATTTATAAGATTAATCCATACTAACATACTTTCTACTCCATGACAGCATGTAAAAGGATAGGGATAGCTTTTTATATTTATAAACAGTGCACTGTCCTGCAAGATTCATTGTATATATTGCAAGATTTATTGTATATGATGAGCAGCAATAATGCCCAACAGTGTTACTGAGTAAATAACACACACCAAGGGGTGTTCTGAGGCCTGGTGTTGCAGGTGGAAGGCCTCTGTACCCATGAAAGGGCATTACTGTATATTACTGCACTTAGGGCTGGATTCACGAAGGCTTGCATGGAGTCTAAGAGTAGAGTAAGACTCCATGCAGCCAACATGTCTGCCGAGCGATCCAGGAACAACCGGCAGGGGCATGCAAGAGAGCTCCTAAAACACCTCTTACACGGACAGGGCTAGGATATGCAAATTACCTCATTTGCTGCAGAAAGTTATGCAAATGAGGTAAATTTGCGATCCAGGAAACCCTAACCTCCGAGTAAGAGTAGTGTTATGTGCAGAAATGTACTCGGTTGTCAACTCAGTGCCGTTCTGCAAATAGCAAAACAGAGCCGTGACAGCTCCAAATAAAGGATGCATCCAGTTGAGGAAGCATGCCAATGGCCAAATATATGGCCATTGGCAATTCTACCCGTTGCAAAAAAAAAAATTAATATTTTTTTTTACCCTGATCTGCAATGTTTAAGTGTAGCGCAGCGTAGGGCAAACGTGCTGCGCTGTAAAAACCCAAAAATAAAAAAATTAAAGCCAAAAATAGGCATTTTATGATAAATATACATCTGCCATGCAAGTGAATGGCAGGCTGAAGACAACATGGCCACTGAGTAGAGGTTGCTAAGGGGGGAAGCTCAGTCTAAGACGTAACCAAGCATTAGTAGGCAATCTTATGCAAATGAGGGTAAGGATAGTGAATCTCAATTTCACATGGCAAATGAGCAAAGTCCGTGGAGTGTAAGAGTAGGATAAGGGGAGTATCAGAGTAACAGAGGTGACATCTTGAGGGGGGATGTGTGAAAGAATGTAAGCTCATTGGAGCAGAGTGGCATGTGTTTGCTGTCAGTTACCCATCAGTGGAAGAGGCGTGTCAACAGGTATCCTAGCTAAAGGCAAGAAATTGAAGGTGTATGCCGTGGACAACACTAAAGTTTCTAGTATAAATGCCTGCAACGTGTATGCGCACGTGTGCACGCCTGTAAAACCGAGTAAGCCTGTGTGCATGCGTGTGCGCCTGTGTGCACACGTTTAAGCCAGAGTAAGCAAGTGTAAGGATGTTCAAACCTGTGTAAGCACGTGTGCGCCTGTGTGCGTGCGTCTAAGCTGGAGTCAGCAAGTGTTATGCCGTGTAAGCATGTGTGCGTGCATGTGAGCTGGTGTGCGCGTGTTTGTGCTTGTTTGCGCGGCGATGCCCCCGTGGAAACAGAAAGGGAAAAGGAAGCACAACAAATAGTAGAAAGTTAACCAAGGAGAAGTAGCAGAGCTAGCTGGTGAAAACAATCAGAATCAGCCAATTACACAGGCAGTACACTAGCCCAGCCCAGCACTTAAAACTCTGCAAACAACTTTCCACTATGTTTTTCTCAGAGACACTGCAACACTGCAGTAAGCTAATAGAAGTGAAAACTGAAAAAGCTTTACTGAGACCAAGAAATGTTAAGGGCTGCCATTGCTGTTATAAGGCAACATATGCAACATGCTGAGGGTGGTGACAATGCGAATGCTGCTGAGCAACCCACAGTGAGGAGACAGAGAAGAGTGTACAGGCCCAGGGTAACCTACCAGGGGCTACATGAGCTGGAGATAGTGGAGTACTATAGAGTGGACAGAGACCTCATGCAGCAAATTGTTGAGCTGTGCAGGCCACGCCTCACACACAGAACCAACAGAGGGGAACCCATCCCAGTGGAAACCAAGGTATGTGTTGGCCTAAGAATACTAGCAACAGGTACCTTCCAGAGACCAACTGGTGATATGATGGGGATTTCACGGGCATCAGCATCCAGGGTACTGCACCAGTTCCTGAATGCCATGTCAGCACATGTCGGTGATCATGTATATTTCCTCAATTCCCGTGAGGTATTGGCCAGCAATATGCATCTTTTCCAGCAAATAGTGGAATACCTTGAGGTAGTGAGTGCAATAGACTGCACGCACATACGCATCAAAGCACCAGCTGGTGAGCAGGGTAGGGTGTACTATAACCGCAAGGGTTTCCCCTCCATCAACTGCCAGGTCGTGTGTGATGCCCAGGGCATAATAATGAATGAGTGTGCTGGTTACCTTGGAAGCTACCATGATTCCCATATCTGGCATCTGACACAGCTGTGCCAGACATTTGCCAATGGGGACATCCCTCATGGTCTCCTAGTGGGGGATGCTGGATATGCACTCGAGCCGTGGCTGATGACACCCATCAGAAATGCACACACACCTGAAGAGGAGCACCATAATGAGGCACACACACAAACACGAAATGTAATCGAGTGTGTGTTTGGGCTGCTCAAGTCACGGTTCCGGTGCCTGGACATATCTGGTGGAGCCTTGCAGTACTCACCAACTACATGTACCCAAATAGTCATGGTATGTGCTATGCTACATAATATGATCCTGCGAAAACAGCTGCAGCAGGAGCAGCATAGGGCAGGGCCAAACAGCCCCCCACCATTGCCAAGGCCATCACAGGCAGAGTGTGACTCGGAGGAGGAACAACCTGAGCCTGCCCCAGTAGGCAGAAGGAGGTGTTCCCAGTATGCTTTGGCCTTGGCAAAGAGGCAACGCATAGCATATACACTGGCTCAGTAGGAACCCTGGAAATGATACCTCTCTCTGACTCGCACATATAGTAAAAGGGATGCCTAACTTGACACTACCTGTTTTCAACCATGTATAGGGAGTGTAATATGTGCATCCAACATAGGCAGCCCTGCAGCACCACCTGAGGCATGATTGCCATGTGTTAAGCAATATAAAGCAGTGCTAAACAGCTTTTACCACTATTTAGTATATGTAAACAAAATTGCACACACTAAGTAGCACAACTTTGGGCAATGTTGAGCAATATTGGGCAGCGTTCAGCAATGTTGGTTAATGTTGAGCAATGTTGTGCAAGTTTGGTCAAAGTTGGGTATAGTTGAGCAAAACCAGGTAAACATGGTCATATTTGCTTTACTGTTCCTTAAGCAGTCTGGTCTGCCCAGTATGAAAATATGAAGCAGTGCCAGTTCTCAAACCCAGGATACTGTGCACTATAGTCACAGTACTGAACCACTAAACCATGACAGTATTTCACTGGTCAGCCTGTAGGAATAAATGTTGATAAGTCTATGCAAAGTGTCTCCTGGAAACCCCGCAGGCACAGCATAATCCCTGTAGAGTTATGACACAAAGGTGAGCCCTGCATTAAAAATACAACTCAATTTACAACACACATATAGTAAAAATGTTAATATTGCGCGTGTTCACACACGTCAAAAAATGTAGTGGAATTCACATAGCAACATACTGAAAGGTCACACCGGGCATGCTCACACACTTGAATAAATGAGGCAAATGTCAGGCAACAACATACTGAAAGGCCAAACTGGGCATGCTCACACACTTAGGCCATGTGTGAGTACAGCAGTGGGCCACACATATCAGGCAGTTGCATGTGTTAACCCAGGAACCTCTCACAATTCACCAATCTTGACTTGTGCACACAGTGATATGACAACAGACACATACATAATATATTGGAACCCTGTCATAATCAAATATGTACTAGAGATACTTAGGTTGGTCATAGAAAGTTGAAAATCAAAGAAAAAAAAACATGAAATCAGTATCATCAATAAACAATGTGCGCTGCAAACACTATCCAATCCAGGTCATGGAAAGATTATCTGCGAAGGAGTCCATACAGAACCATGACACTACCCTCAGCTATGTCATAAATAGCAATGTACACTCATATATGTCCTGAGTCATGGCCAACTGTAAATGACTGACAATGCCAACATCCTGTCAGACAGGCCCATACATACATACCCACCTCCCACTGACAAAAGTCCCTATCATCATACCATGAGATATCACATGTAGAATGGGTAAACAGCTCCTTCCAAAGCTGAAAACATGGCATCAATTGGATTACATTGTACCCCTATATGTTTCATAAGTGAACTGCAGAACAAACAGAGCCTGCACCTGAACAGTCTGTTGAGCCTGACCCTCTCTACAGGATATGAAACTGTTGAATGGGTTACAGCAACATATGGCACACTACACAAGTGTTGGTGCACAACAGACCATGGGAACTATAGTCTTATAAGCCGATGAAGTCTGATCTGCAAGGCCATGGAGTCCATCAGGATTAAAGTCAGAAACAGAGCTATCGGAAGCCTATAAACACACAACCCTACCAACTTTGTACTCGTCATGGGAAGATCATGTTTCCTAAACCTGCTAGACTGTTTGCAAGGCAGCCACCCAGGACATACATGAATGAAATGAGCTACACACGTCCCACATACACTTTGAATAGGCCTTTTCCAGCATCCCAGACACATGTCGTATCCACAAAATCAATAACCTGTGCATAAATATGTATTGTCATCGGATGGATTGCCAACTGGGCCACAGGTAGATCACACAAGGTAAGATTTGTGGAGTCCTGTTCAAGCTGGTAACACCTGCTGTCTCCCATGTCTCATTCCAGGGATTGCATAAATCTAAGTGCACACACATTACCATGTCTAGTCTGATGATGTTAGCATCCCACAAATATGGCAGTGTAAATGAAAACCCCTAGTAAAGCACATTAGTAATTAGTAAGACATTAGTAATAGGTGACTCTATAGTCAGACACACCGACGTTCCACTTACCAGGCTGAATAAGGAGAGGGTAACGGTGAGCTGCCTATCAGGAGCTAGGATCCGCCACATTACACACGCACTCAGGTCACTCCAAAGCAAGTACAAGTATGATGCAGTCATTGTCCATGCTGGTGTGAATGACCTGAGACGTACCTCCCTGGACTACATGAAAAGAGACATTGAGGAGCTCTCCGATTATGTAGCCCAGACTGGTATGACCCTGACCCTGAGCAGCATCCTGCCTTCACCAAGAATGATGCCTCAGTACAAAGACAAAATGATCAATTTTAACAATTGGCTTAATCACTGGTGTCATTCTAGGGGGATCCAATGTCTGTCAGCCTGGGATGACATGCTGGACAAGCCGCGTTTCGCAAGGGATGGCTTGCACCTGTCACCACTGGGCTTCCGGATACTGGCCAAGGCTCTTGCCACCCCATAGTGCCTTTTTAGGCAATGCTCAAAAGACAAATCAACCTCCGTAAAACAAAATGGAAAAAATTAAGGGTAATGCTGCTCAACGCCAGAAGTCTAAATCTCAAGATGCAGGCACTCGAAGCACTTCTCAGTATGGAGAACATCGATGTCTGTGCAGTAACTGAAACCTGGTTCAAGGCTCCTGAGAGCACTCCAGCACTACCAGGCTATACCTCATATCATGCTTTTCGGCCTCAAGTTCCAGGCCGAACCAAAAAAATGGAGGGGGAGTGTCCATTTTCATAAAGGACACCTACACCTCTCGATTGGTGGCTACCCATGAAGCATCAGAAACCATACAAGTTTTACTCACCATAGGCAAAACTGCCATACAACTGGTCGCATGTTATAGAACACCCTCCCAATCCCAGGAATCCCATCAAGCATTCCTGAAAACACTGGAGGATATGAATGTCACACCAAACACCATCATATTGGGTGACTTCAACTACCCCAACATAGACTGGGCCCACTATTCTAGCCCTAACACCCTAGCCCAAAGATTCCTGGAATTCATTAACTCAAATGCTATGGAGCAACTGGTCACTTCTCCTATGAGGAGAGATAATATACTTGACCTGATTATTACAAACATGGGGTCCAAATGCTCCGTACCGGATATAAACCCCTCACTAGTAAGATCCGACCCTAAACTGATCACGTTGGATGTACATATCCCACCCCCACCCCCAGAACAAAAGACTACAGTGAAAAATTTTTCAAAAGCTGACTTTACACTCCTTAAGTCAGAAATGATATCCTTTAAGCCTACTGGGTTAATGGAAACCACATCCCAAAATGCTGAATCCTACACAACAGCCTTCTACGGACATCTCCAAGAATGCATGGATCAAGCAATCCCAACTAAAACCAAGACCCTCTCCACCAAGGGAAAACGCCTGGTTTGGTGGACTCCGGCTATAAACAAACTGTACAACAAAAGAAGGAAGCTACTGCAGGACAAAGCCAAATCCCACAAGGAAAGGCTTCCCTGATCAGCACAAGTAAAACTACGTTCTCTCATAAAACATCTAAAGCCAACTTTGAGAGAAAGATTGCCAAGGATACCAAAGACAATCACAAGGCCTTCTTCAATTATGTCAGAACCTTGGGAGGAAATTCTCAGATATGCTCTGAGTTGGTACACAACGACAAAAATTCACTGACCCTACCGACATTGCCAATATTCTGGCAGATAGGTTCAGTGCAAATTTCTCCTCCCTCACCCCTAAAGATGTAGTAATTATCCCTGCTGAATGTAACCTACCTGTCATCTCAGACATACATGTGAAATCAGCACTCAACAAAGCAAAAACACAGCATCTATGGGACCCGATGGTATCCCGGTTGCGTGTTACGTGAACTTCAAGATGAACTAAACCCGCACCTAAAACGCTATTCAATCTTAGCCTCACTACAGGATATGTACCTGAACACTGGCACAGCAACAGTGGTCCCACTCCACAAAGGGGAAATTCTACTGACCCTGGTAACTACCGCCCCATAAGTCTGACCAGCCTGGTCTGCAAGGCTATGGAAAGAATCATCATGGAACTCATAAATGGCGATATTGGAGATCTGCAGACCCTTGATCCCACCCAGTTCGGTTTTGTAAAAGGCAGATCCTGCCTCTTAAACCTGGTTGACTTCTTCGAGACAGTCACTAGTGCCATCAACGAGGGCAAGGCTGTCCACACTGCCTACTTGGACTTGGCTAAAGCCTTTGACACGATACCACACTCTGGCATCATAGACAAGCTCAGCAGCCTAAATGTAAATCCATATGTCACAAGATGGGTAGCAAACTGGCTAAAAAACAGAACCCATAAGGTCAAAATTGCAGGAGCCATGTCAGACTCAAAACCAGTCACGAGTGGTGTCCCACAGGGCTCAGTCTTGGGACCACTCTTATTCGGCATTTACTTCTCGGATGTGAAAGCAAATATGGGAGGATTATGGCTGACAAAGTTTGCAGATGACTGCAAACTGGGTGCCATAGTTGATTCACCTGCTGACACACACATCCTACAGAAAGGTCTCACTGAAACGGACAACTGGTGCCGGAATCATGGCCTCAAACTTAACGCCAAAAAATGTATAGTCATCCCCTTTGGGAAAAACAAAGTACCCACAAATTATCACATAGACAATAACCCACTGAGTACGGAAGAAGTAATCAGAGACCTGGGGACTCAAGTCGATAGTGAACTCTCCTTTGACAACCATGTTTCCAAAGTGGTCAGAAAGACATTCTACCTTGCCCATCTCATCATGAAATTATTCTCATCCAGATCAAAGGAGGTCATTGTACCTCTATATTCCTCACTTGTCAGGCCCATGATTGAATATAATGCTCCATTTGGGATGTATCTCACCCGGCACATGCAACAACTGGAAAGACCCCAGAAGTACCTCATCAAGAGGATCATGGGTCTCAAACATGTGCCTTATCCAGCTAGATTAAAGAAACTCCAGCTCTATTCAGTAGCATACCGCCTGCTCAGAGGTGATTTGTGCCTAACATATAGGGCCATGTCCAACCAAGAACTGATGGACATGCTCCATCTCAAAAATCCAGATCCACCAGAACCACGCTGAGCTAAAGATTTCAACCTCTGCACAAATATGAATAAAACATGCTGGAGGGATAGATTCATAACACAGAGGTTACCCGTACTCTGGAACAAAATCCCAGTTCATGTGAGACAGAGCCCTTCATTGGCACTGTTCAAGAAAAATCTCGATGCATGGATGGGAGATCATAAGTTTACCCCGGGAGTCACCTCAGTGTCACTACTAGACAGAGGTATAGTTTACTAAATAATGGGGTCCCACATGTGTCACTACTAGAGAGGCAACTATATACGGGTGGCGTAAGCCACATCATTGTTGGCTAGGCTTGTAAATGCCCCAGGGCAGATAGCCTAGTACACTACTATGAAACTATGAAACATAGCGTGTCGTGTTAATGCGTATTTCTCCAGTATCATAATTTAGGTAGGGGTTTGAATCCTGCAATTGCTGAGTGTGTGTGTGCATTTCTGTGTGATTTTTTCAGAGACTAGGAAAACACCTTAAAAGTGTTATATTCCTGTTTGGCAAGTGTGATGATGTCAGCATCCTACAAATATAGCATTGTAAAGAAAAACTCCCAGTAAAGCATATAGCGCGTTGTGTTAATGCGTATTTCTGTAGTAACATAACCTAGTTAGGTAGGGATTTGAATCCTGCAATTGCTGAGTGTGTGTGTGTTTCTGTGTGATTCCCTCTGAGAGTATTGCCTGTTTTGGAGACTAGGAAAACTCCTTAAAAGTGTTATATTCCTGTCTGGCAAGTCTGATGATGTCAGCATCCTATAAATATAGCATTATAAATAAAAACTCCCAGTAAAGCATATAGCATGTTGTGTTAATGTGTATCTCCGTAGTATCATAACCTAGTTAGATAGGGGTTTGAATCCTGCAATTGCTGTGTGTTGTGTGTATGATTCCTTCAGAGAGTATTACCCTTTTTGGAGACTAGGAAAACACCTTAAAAGTGTTATATTCCTGTTTGGCAAGTGTGATGATGTCAGCATCCTACAAATATAGCATTGTAAATGAAAACTCCCAGTAAAGCATATAGCGTGTTGTGTTAATGTGTATCTCTGTAATATCATAACCTAGTTAAGTAGTGGGTTTGAATTCTGCAATTGCTGTGTGTGTATGATTCCTTTAGTAATTATTGCCCTTTTTGGAGACTAGGAAAACACCTTAAAAGTGTTATATTCTGTTTGGCAAGTGTGATGATGTCAGCATCCTACAAATATAGCACTGTAAAAAAAAACTCCCAGTAAAGTATATAGTGCGTCGTGTTAATGTGTATCTCTGTAGTATCATAACCTAGTTAGGTAGGGGTTTGAATCCTGCAATCACTGAGTGGATTTCTGTGTGATTCCCTCTGAAAGTATTGCCCTTTTTGGAGACTAGGAAAATACCTTAAAAGTGTTATATTCCTGTTTGGCAAGTGTGATGATGTCAGCATCCTACAAATATAGCATTGTAAATAAAAATTCCCAGTAAAGCATATAGCGCGTCATGTTAATGCGTATCTCTATAGTATCATAACCTAGTTAAGTAAGGGTTTGAATCCTGCAATAGCAGAGTGTGTGTGGGGGTATGTTTCTGTGTGATTCCCTCTGAGAGTATTGCTCTTTTTGGAGACTAGGAAAACACCTTAAAAGTATTATATTCCTGTTTGGCAAGTCTGATGATGTCAGCATCCTACAAATATAGCATTGTAAATGAAAACTCCCAGTAAAGCATATAGCGTGTCATGTGAATGCGTACTTCTGTATTATCATAACCTAGCTAGGTAGGGGTTTGAATCCTGCAATTGCTGAGTGTGTGGGTGTATGTTTTTGTGTGATTTCCTCTGAGAGTATTGCCCTTTTTGCAGACTAGGAAAAAATCTTAAAAGTATTACATTCCTGTTTGGCAAGTCTGATGATGTCAAAATCCTACAAATATAGCAGTGGAAATGAAAACACCTAGTAAAGCATATATCGTGTGGTGTTAAGGCGTAACTCTCTAGTATCATAAAATAGGTAGGTGTTTGAATCCTGCAATTGCTGTGTGTGATACTGTTGGTCAATGTGTTGTGTGTTTAGCTTCTACTACTGTATAACAACAGTATGTGCATTGCACACTTCAGGTATCTGTGTGGCAAATACAAATATGTACATGTGACCTCAGTTAGTTCATATGTATGAAGCCTGCTTTCTACATGAATACATCTGTCACCTATGACAGATTGTGCTGCTGCTTCTCAGACCTTCTGTCACATAAGTATGTTTGTGACAAGGCCAGCCACTGTAGTGATCTGTGGCCTAGGTCATCTGTGTCACACACACCCATGACAGTTTCTATAGAATAGTGTGAGTGAGGGTTCATACCTTGGGTATATTTCAGACATGTTCAAACACAACAAAGCCGGTCAATAATGGACATTCATAATAGGTGTACAACAACTTTGTGGATATGCATACAGTCCCCTTATTGGTTATGTGATACACCGAGGGACTTCAGAATACCTATGGAAATGTGAATACCAAAGGACAGATGACATAACACTTGGTTGTATGTACACATTGGTACCCGTACTACATGTTTGGGGCTACTACCTATGTGGTACTGTCGGGATACAATGTTCAATAAATGTGGATGACTATGCTTATTTGGCTTACAGATTTACAGCATGGGTTGGACAACAGGTATCTGTCTGTATGATACCCTTGTGGAGTATAAGTGTCTCATCCAGAGAATGCATTGTAGGCCACTGTATGCATTTCCAGATGTGGACGGACGTATCCCTAGTGTGTTTGCTTGTACCTAAGAGGGCTATATGCCAAACAGGAGTGGTCCCAGAAATGGGTGGCAGTCAATACCACTGGTTACTGGTATTGTATAGTACCGGACGGATAGAAATGCTACTGAGTTACCTACATCTGTGTGTCAGTTGTCAAGACATCCTCTAATGATTGGTCATAGTCAGGCTGTTGAGGTTGTGTACACTACCAGAATGCAAACCAATGACAGATAGTAACAGTATCAACCACAGCATAGTGTCAAACCATGTCATACAAACATGTGTACACAAGTTAAAACATATGTGTATTAAAATGCATACTGTCCACCAATAGAAACAATGAAGTCTTGACACTGTGTAATACAGGGCATGTCACCCTTCCCATGTGTCCACTATGCATGTATATGCAAACAGTGCACCTCCACCATGGTCACAAATGTACACCTACAAATCTGTACTGCACACATCACACACGTACTGTCCACTTAGCGACACATGCTGCCAAAACTACACACATCAGCCAAGTGGCACATGGGTGGACAATACATTATTGGAATTTACACTGTTGTAAACAATACTATGTTGATAATCATAGCTTTAATGCATCATGCCTGCTCAGATATACCTACAGGGATATCATTACACTGTACTGTTGACAACATGCTAACATTGCTACACTGTTATAAAGTCACCCTGTGCATCAGCACCATGTTAGCCTGTTCCTGCATCAATGTTACAGATGACAGGAGGTGGCACAGTTTCATCATATGCACAGGGTGTGTTGTTGGTTTGCCAGAGCCTGACATTGACCCATCCAATCGACATGTATGTATGTGTGTGTGTGTGTGTGTGTGTGTGTGTGTGTGTGTGTGTGTGTGTGTGTGTGTGTGTGTGTGTGTGTGGGACAACAGTACAGCATGGGTCAATGTTGATGTAATGTGTGTGTGTATGTGTTAGCCCTATGTGTTTGGATTATGTGTGTGTGTCTACATGCACACAGTTCCACCATGTGGCTGCCATATATGGGAGGTTGTGGGACAGCCACAGACTGTACCTGCCAGGCTGTACAGATCACCATCTCTGGCCACGGACACGGTACCTGTGCCTGGCAGGGGTGCAACGGACAGTATCGGGTACTAAGCCTGACTGGGTGCTATCATCAGAGGCAGAGGGATGTCAACTGGAACCATGTCCCTGCTGGGACTGGCCAGAGCCATGTGCATGTGGTCTTCTATGACGGTCTATAGACAGCCCTGCTCCAACATTGCTGAGGCTGGTACTGCCACTATGGGAGCAGCTTTGACTTGTGTGTCGTTCACGACAACTGCCAGCTGATGATGTTTCTGGCATACATCCATGTCGACGTCTTGGCTATCCTGCACTATCCTGGCACATGGACATCACATTGCGGAGGACATCTAATGTCTCCCCCCAACGTCTATCAATGACCTCAGTGTAGTGACGCACTGCACTCGCAAGGTCATGGATACTGTCATTCATAGCGGTGTTATGGACCCTCTGCGCCCTCAGTCCCTGTCTGGTGTACCATTCCATACGTGCCTGTGCCTGCATTACAGCCCGGAACATACCTGAGGTTGTAAGAACTGTGGGGGCACGTCTGCCAGGGGCATTACCACCAGCATTGCTCCCACGAGAACCCCTGGACATCCGCCTATGTGATACCATTCCAGGAATCTGGGTATGGCTGCTGTGAGGGGATGCATGTGCCATAGATACCACACTATCCTGGTCCTACTGTATGCTGTCCCTCAGCTAAGGCCATTGGTAATGAGGGATGTATTGGCAGTATGAATGTGCACATAGATGGTGTGGAAAGCTGTGTACTGTCGATTGGCGGACCAATGACAGACCCTGTCAAACCTGCCTGTGCCACAACACACGTATCATCATTTCCACTATTTGTGGCAGTGTCTTCAGGTTCCCTGCTGCACTCAACAAACACAACCACAGCACCTGTGAGAGGAAGACAGGATACACACTTTACAATCTGTACATGATGTTAGCACACATGCACACATGCACACATGCACACATGAACACATGCACACACGCACATATGCACACATGCACACATGAAGACATGAACACATGCACACATGAAAACATGCACACATGAACACATGCACACATGAACACATGCACACATGCAGACATGCACACATGAACACATGCACACATGCACACATGAACACATGAACACATGCACACATGAACACATGTACACATGCACACATGCACACATGAACACATGCACACATGAACACATGCACACATACACACATGAACACAAATACACTACTCACTAAAGTAGACACACACACACACACACACACACACACACACACACACACACACACACACACACACACACACACCAATAGCAATCCAGAACATACCCATTAGTGGTTGATGGTGGAGTACAGTATCACAAGCCAAAGAGTCATATCACATGTGTCAGCATACAGGATGTGTATTGCTCAACAGCATGCAGTGCAAGTGTAGAGAGTCCTTGTTAATAACAGTATATATGTCTTTGATGCATGTGTGTTGTTCAATGATTGGCCTCACCCTGGAACACAATGTGTACATGGACACAACATTGCTGTGCAAGTATTAAATGCTTTTCAATGTCCTGTGCACCATCACTCACAGGTATACATACCATGGATGGATGCACACAACTGTCAGGTGTATAGCAATGAATGCTATGTGTAGTACTATACTTACTGTAACTGGATGTAGTGTGGTACCATGAGCTATCATCAGGCAGCATCATGTGGTCACCCAAGGCCACTAATGTGTGCCACACTGGCAACTATCTTGCTGTACCTGAACTGCTGCACTATGGCTACATTAACCATTTCACAGGCAGTTGTTACATGGATATGTAAGGTGTTCAATGGGGAGCATTGCCTAACATGAATGTCTTGTTTTTGAAGAGTTTTGCAATGCCACATGATAGGCCTCTACCCCTCAGGTATAGTATGTGTGCTGTGTAGATGACATTTGGGATACTGGAGCCTGACCTTACAGCAGGTGTCTACATACGCCATGTGTATGATATTGACATGTACTGCGTATGACAAGGTGGTGTATGTTGTGTGCATGTGTATTGACCCTGCCTATACAATGCCCACTACAGTGTACCACAGTGGTTTGGGATGCTCTGTGTATAGCATGTGTTTGAGGCAGCCACTTATGCTACTGGGATGTGCATAGTCCCACAGGAAAGTTGTAGAGCATGCATTATGTGTAGGTGTTGTACATGTGTAAATGGCCTAAAACCCATCTATGACATGCACATGTTATTTGCCATATGAAATGTAGAACACTCACCAGCATGGGTCTGCTGTCTTGCTGTCACACCAGAGGGACCTACAAGGATATGAGACAGTTTGTCAGTGTCAACAACTGTGGCATTGCTGCTGTGACTTTGCAATTTTACAGTAGTACAATGGCTGACAGTCACAGGCATACAGATTATGTTCAAAATTATCAGTATTGCACAACACCAGGCTCCACATCTTCTAAATACACAGTACATAGCTGACATATGCATGTTCTAACAATTGAGCTAACAGTAGTCTACAGATATGGCATTTTACCTGCACGCACGCTGTCAACTTGCTGGGTGACTCCGGCCTCCATGATGACACATATTTGTTGTAGTGGTTGGCCAGGAGCCACCACGCTGAGGAGCAGCTATTCCACTCTGGTGAGGGGCGGGTGTGATGCTGCACCACAACCTGTGGCAAGCTGTTGTCTGCGGACATCAGAGGCATGTTGCCGGACATGTCTGATTAAATCACTGCAGTGATGGCGTACCTGCTCATATGTCTGGTTATGCATGCCTACATCATTAACCCGACGGACAACATCCTGCCATAGTGCAGTACGCTCATGCTGGTCCGGGCTGGTTCTGGAGAACAGCAGGGTATGATGTTGTACTAGTGTGGAGATGATTACTTCCTCCTCTTCAGGGGAATAGGCAGGGTTGTGATGATGAGACATGTCCCTGGAAGAAAATAAGACAATTATTATGAGCAAGTCTTGTGGCACACTTAACATGCTAAAGTACAGATATCAATGAAATGACATATTTAGCAACCTATTGGCTGTCAGTAGATACACACTTTTAATCCCACACATCAGTGCTCAGCCCACAACTGCCTGACAGTGCCTGGCACGTTCTGTACATTAAACCATGTTCTGCACAGCAACAAAGTGAAACCAGTATGTAAGACTGCACAACAGCACATAGCACACTGTATGTGACACAATGCACCACCTAGCCACAGGAGGTTTATATGAAGCTAATGCATACAGAAAATTGTCATCCATTGAAATTATTGTGAAGTACACTTACGGTACTACCAGTACACCACACTACTTGTTGATAGCAAACCCCAAAGTAACATATGTGCACATTCATCAATATAGGTGGCATACTGCTGTACTACACTATACATGTTGCTAGATATGCACTTATATCCTGTAACACACATACAACCCAGGCCATGTTACAGGCATACCCACACATACATCAGACATACCTACAAGACACAAAGGTATGGCAACCCAGATGAGCTTTACCTGTGTACCATACAGTACTGTGTGTCAGCACTTACAAAACCTTCTGCCTGAGGTATGTAATGTGTGTGGACTACAGGTAACAAACAAAATAGTGTTTCAAAGCAATGTGGATATATGCCATACTGTGCTGTTAATGCCTACAGCTTCAGGTAGTACTACAGTACATACGGGAGTTGTATTCACTAGTGTCAACAATCAATGCACATACATGTAGCGCTTTAGCCTACAATGGCACACTACAGTCAACACCATGGGACTATGTCACACTGTATACCATACTGCTTTTGCTGCCTAGCAATAGCATACATATCTTTTGCGGGGATCACAGCTAGAACACTACATACCATGATATAAACATTCACCCACTAGGCTATCACACATATACACAATGTTGACACATTCACCTACAGATTCACCATCACACTCAGTCAACCTAACATAGCAATTAATGCAGCATGTACATGCGTGTGTGTATCAGGTCATAGGTAGCTCATAGGCTATTAGGTGTAGGGCCTATAGAAGCCTAGCCATACGGTATACTGCCCTTCAACACCCATGTAATTCAAGTTCATGTGCCTCTGTCATGCAGAGCCACAGAGGTGATTCCAGGGTTGTATTTCCTATGTCACATCCATTCATCATGATTATTCATGATGACTGCTAATGAGGACCATTCTTTGCTATTGATAGATAGTTAGTTCCAGGGTGTGGTATGTGTCTGAGATTAGCATGTACCACTCCAGCATGTTATGCTTTTTGATATTACAAGGTGTAGATCAGTACAGTGTGTAGCTTGTAGGGATTTGGATCTGATGACATGGACCATTTCCCACAGCTGTGGGTTTGGCATAGCTTTGTATGTTAGGCAGAGGTTGGCTCTGGGTGTGCGGTATGCGACACAGTGTAGCTGTGGTTTTGTAAGACAGTCTTCTTGGGCATCTGTTTGAGTCTGGTAATACTCTTTGTGGTGTTTGTGCCTGGTGTCTACAGTTGCTGTAGATGTCTTCCGAGGTACATACCAAAATGCACATTGTACTCTATGATGGGTGTTATGACTGATGAGTAGAGTGGAACACTGACCTCTCATTCCATGTATGACACACCTTTTCTGATGACATGTGGACCGTACATGGTTTAAATGACCAGTGTGGCACTGTGATTGTCAAAAGGGACACTACTGTCCACCTGTGTCCCGTGGTCTCTTATCACAGTTTTGGTGTGGAGTAGACTACCAGCTATGTGGTAGTTAATGGGTACAGGGTTTTTAACAAAAGGGATGGCAATACATTTACAACATTGAGCTTGAGCGTACATATAAACATCCATTGGTGTACATAGAGATTTACATGTAGGCACATATACAGTCCACCTTTCATGGTGGGAATATCAATTATGCAAGGGTTGAGAGAGTTACAGTTATGTAACAATTTGGCACAGTCTTGTGCAGAATGCATTGAGGGTATTCTCAGGCCATGTATCTTTAGCAGGACTCCCTGTCTGGAAGACTATAAACTTAACAAATCATACCCACAGCATTTAAACACCACATGTCATATACCAGCACTGTATGCTGTCTTATTTGCCACACACTACAACCTACATGAAAATATGCACATAACCTTCACCAACATATATATGTCCACCCTTCACAGACAGTTGCAGCATGTACCTTGCTCTATGCACATGTTAAGATGCTAATATATCTGACACATAACTATCTCTACATATGTGTGTGCCATACACTCACAAAGTACACACCGTTGTACATCTGTAGACCTCATGGATGACCTGTTGGGCCTTGCTACAACATGAACAGTTGTCACATGTGTGCATGGCAGTGATATTACAGGGAGTATTTATAGCTGCTAATGCTACATTACTATACTAGCCTGGTACAGCAGTTGCCAATGCTAAGCTACACATTATATGACTATCATGCATGTGTTACTCTGTCACATCCACGTTTATATAGCTGTTTGCACTACTCCCCCAGACAGCCATTATACACAGTACAGTACAGAACATAGATAACATGATTGGATGTTTGACATTACATGCTGAGCCACATATGTCACAGTTATGTCCCACTGCACACAGCTACACACTAATTTGTCCATGGCAGTAGTCATGCATGGCATCAGTGCATACATACCTACTGCTGCCACATATGCATGTTTCAAAGTATTTACAGTACTCTTCATAAACATCTACTACTTGCCGGTGATCACATTTCTGTCACATACCTGTTTGTCACTTTCAGGTCCGTCTGTTTTTTTTTTTGGACAATTTTTTTTGGGTGGTGCCTAAGTAGAGTTATCTTCTACTTAATTCCCTTTCTGTTTAAATTAAGTTTTTTTTTTTACTTATTTCAATTTTTTGGTGGATGAATCATTAGAGTATCCTTACTCAAGTAAACTTTTGTGTTATTAAGTAATAACTCCTGGAAAACTCCGATACAATTTCTGTGTAGCTGTATCAGGTGCAATGTAATGATTGCATGTGGGGATAGCAAGTACAGTCTGCTTTTATAGGTATCTGCACATGTGCATGTAATGCCCTCTGCACCAATTGGTGCACAGTATTTGGTAAATGCATACAGCCTGCTGTGTGGTAATTGCAGTACTCACTGTCATAGCAACCCAATGCTATAAATTGCTAAGTTTTGTAGGCGTAGCCCTTTCAGATTTCCAGAGTGGGGCCCATGCTTGTTTGCTGTGGACACTGTTGTTTAAGTCATAAGGTTGGTATACTTCTTATATCTGAAGCTAGAGGTGTAGACAGTGATGTACATGTTGTACTCAGACCTGACTGTTGCCACTTCCAGTACAGAGCTATCAGTGTAGAGTTTAACTCACCCATACAAATGCTTACACAAGATATATGTGAGTATGTAGTTTCTTTTCTACTTATGTAATTAATTGCCATATAAAAGTAGGTATTGAGAAGTATTCTTTTGGCACATGAACTGTTTGTGAACTGTTATACTGTGCATATTGATGTACTCACTTCTGCAGGGTTTGTGTATTTTTATTGTTGACATTAGCACAGGATTCTCAAGTAAACTGGACAATTACACTACTGAATATGCCTACCTACATCCTTGGCATACCCTAAACACACACTTATATTTAAATGTTGTGGAGGGGGATGCAGACATGCCGAGAGCATTACGTCCTATTGTGTGAGTGTTATCTTACTGGACTTAAAGGATTGGTGTGTACCTGTTAGTTTATCAAGGCAGGTGGTCTGTCTGCATAGATCCCAAATGTGAACCTATCCAGATGGTAGGCAGATGTTAGCCTGTTATTCTTTGTCTCTGCAACTCACAGGTGTTTTCAGCACTGGTACAATGGCATTGTTACAGTCAGTTGCTACCAGTACATGGCTACATCCTTTGGTATTTCTGTGTTGTACTCCTACATAAGGGTATGCTTGTGGAAGTCCTCCCAAAGCTATTTGTAGAGTGTGTAACAGCAGATAAGCTGATATGCCTGTGTGTTTGTGCCTCTGCCAGGCCTATGAAACACTCAGATACATATGTGCTTGGAGTCAGGGATAGGTAGTTAAAAGTGAGGTACACCTTCCAAATAATAGCGACAGTAAGTGTAGACTTGAGTGAAGCATTGAATATGGATTAGTACTCCTTTTCTGAAGTACAAGCGGTGTCTACTGTTATTATTGTCATCATTCATTGTGTAATACACCACCTCTCTGACTAATGTCAGTTCCTTTCAGAGGGATTCAGAGGGACACAGCTAAAATATGTTTCACAATCAGGAAGTATGGCCTCTGCCCTAATCAGATATGACAGTGTTTGCCCTGCTATGATACTGTGTGGGGGTTGTAAAGTGCCTCAATAACATTATTTGCTGCTAGAATGGCTGCTTCTTTTATCACAATCATGTAATGCAATTCCACAACAATTGCTGATAAAGATCCACAGAACAAGCTTTGTGTTATGGCCTTCCTATTTTTCATTTACATTAACTCCTTGTTTTGCATGATATATTTATTTCAGCACAGTTATTGTATATCTGCTGTGGCTTAGTGGTACTTCATGCAGTCAAGTGTGTCCAAGGTCTGGGGTTTGAGAGTGACAGAGGTGTTTTATTTTGCTGTTAAACAGAACAAGGGCCCTGACATACAGAGTGATTAAGGCACTTTTAAGCAGTTGTAAGCGGGTTTGCGCGAGTTTGCGCAGCACTGAGCGATGCTTAGCTAAGCGCACACATGCGTACACTTGCTCAAACCCGCTAACTACTGCTTAAAAGTGCTTACACCCGCTAACCCCGTGCTCATTTCTTTGAAAGAAAAGAAAATGGGGAGATAGGAAAGTGATGAAAAAGGGGGCACAAAGAGGAAAATACAGTAGGGAAACCAGCTCGGGATGTGCAGGACGGGTGTAGGGAAGGTCCATAGCTGCCCATTTCTTTACCAGCAACAGCTGTGCATATATTACAAATTTGGAGTGAAATTTGATACCTTCCACCCTTGAGAGAGGGGTGTGGACAACAAAGTATGTTGTACTGCCAGTTCTAATTATCAGTTTACATGTCCAGCAGACATGTGTGTGAAATGGGCAGCTGTGTATGGGGCGTAATTTTTTTGTGGGTACAGATTGCCTTTTTTTTTTTTTCAGGTGAGAGTGGAATGTGAGGTAGAGGAAGTAGGTATA
This sequence comes from Protopterus annectens, assembly GCF_019279795.1. NCBI lineage: Eukaryota > Metazoa > Chordata > Ceratodontiformes > Protopteridae > Protopterus > Protopterus annectens. Next base: position 462,726,256 of record NC_056737.1, on the reverse strand, counting down.
TTTGGGGAGGTAGGTTGGGGAGGTAAACAGACAAGACAAACAAGACGCATACAGGGGTGGAGTATGGCACATGGGGTGGGTGAACACAATTGATGGGGACGGATGTTTGGAAATCACAAGCCCATGAGCCCACAGATGGTAACAGTGGGACTGAGATCCCCACCCATGGGCAGTCACCACTGAACCTTCACAGACCCGAGGGTGGCTGTGCTGGGGGCTGTGTAGGAGGGGCAGGCTCACCCGTGAGTCACGCCACTGTCGCCTCGAGCTGGCATAGGGGATCAGTGACTAAACACTGAATCTCCCTACGCCCCACAACCCGGACCCTTCGGAGGGTGACAGGTGGCCCTTCTCCGCCCACACTTGCAGGGGGGGATGAGCCCCATCCCCTGCAGTGCTTCCACCCGAAGGTGGCACAGGACCAATGGAGGAGTGTAGCTCGGGCTGGGCACCAGACATGCTGGTGCCAGGTGCACTCGCCAGCTGAGGAGGGACAGGTGAGTCTGCTGGGACCGGCCTTCCCATATGTTCTGTGATTAGGTGTGTTTAATTACAACATAGACAACAGCATTCCAAATTAGTTGTAACAGCATGCAGTAATATTCCCATTAACCAAATGCACCAGGGTTACAACAGTTGAACAGCAAGCATAACACATGCATATATTGAACGACAGTGGACATTACAACAGCATGCAGGGATGATTGGTGGCAACAGGCCACCAAGATTGTGGTGTTTGAACAGGGCACATGCATCAAAGAAAATTCAAATTTTTATAGAACAATAGGACATATGTCCCAACAAATGTTATGAGATTACACATACCCATTGAGGTGTGGAATTGCATTGTTTATGAACATGGAGTAGGGGGTAAAAAGAAACATCCATTAACATCTTATTAGTACTTTTACTCTACGCTACATTCCTGTTGACTGCAGGTGTTTATCCGCTACATGTATTATTACACTAGGCAACATGCATTAGATTGTGTAATGGGTTTGGCTAGTTTATTATATACCTGAACTCTATTATATCTGACATACTAACTGTCCAAGATGCAGATGTTACTGCTACATTGTTATATTTTATTTTTATATTTATGTATCTGCATATCTGGATGTGTTCATGTGACATTTTCAGTGAAATTTCTACAGAACCGTACATTTCATGTAGCACACTCACATTTCTGGGGAACACCTTGACAAGCTACTCATGTGCCAGATTTACCTATGCATGACAGCCATTTACCAACTGTTGAGGACTGTTATATGCTTCACAGCTACTGGCACTTCCTTCATCCACTTTATATGGGACTGCACAACTGTGGGTTGACAGCACTTAATACAACAGTACTATTTATTTAATTCAAGGGTACAACAACATTTCAAAGTAAGTGACACAGACACACTCCAAGTATTATACCTTTATTAATTACATTAAACACTCTTTTCTACAGGCTCTCTCCTTTACTTGATATTACAGTGCATACGGAAGACCTATTCAGGACATATTATACCTTTATTGATAGGTTATAACACTCTTTTTCAGGCTTGCTCACTTATTTTATATGACAGTACATGCAGAGATAGTATTCCAGACTTATTTTACCTTTATTAATAGGTTAACTCTGTTTCTGGCTCTCTGACTTATGTTATATAACAGTACATGCAGAGAATTTATTCAGGGCGTTTTAGAGCTGTATTAATGGGCTACAACACTTTTTTCATGCTCTCTCACATATATTATATAACAATACATGCAGAATAATTACTAACCTGCCTGGTGGCACAGCCTTAGCAGCCTATCTCCATAGGCTTGCTGATTCACAGCACGGACACCTGCAGCTGTGAAGTAAATGAAGGGATATTGAGACATACCTATCCATTATTTAGACTATATTAGCATGTCTTACATACTGCATTCCATGGCTACCTACTCAGTAGTGGGGCATCCTGCATATGGCAGGCCTCCTGGATCCATTGGTTCAGTAGGTCCTGCTTCCGTCTCTTCAGGTCTGCATGGTGGTGACGGATCTGCTCACCAGTCCAAGGGACGCCTGTGGCACTGGTGAGTTCATGAGCCAAGCGGTTCCAAGCCTCTGCCTTATACTCCATCCCTTGAAACTGGCCCTGCAGGAGTCGAGACTCATGACGATGGACTAGGAGCCAAACCATGTATTTGGACTCCTCGATGCCCCAGCGTTGCACTCGAAAGTGAGTACCCTCTCCAGCACCAGACATTCTAACTGCAGATGTGGGCTACAATCAGTTATGGTGAGAATTCCTGCCTATGCAGCTCAAATATGCCGCATTTCCCACACGTTTTTGTGATTGGCCGTTTTTGGAATTTCTCGGCTGACTGCAGACCTGCTTAGCAATGGTTAATCTACCATTTATAAGTATATGTATGTTAACAGTGTATGTTTATCGTAAGCTGTCATGGCTTAGTGGTTCAGTACTTTGATTATGGTGCACAGTGTCCCGGGTTCGAAAATTGAATTGTCATTGCATTTTATTTTACTACTGTCCAGATAGGCTAGGGGGTGTGGCTGTTTTTAGGCAACTTTGCTCCATGTTGCTCCACATTGCTCCACGTTTCCCGACGTTGCCCGATGTTGCCCCACATTGCCCTACGGTGCGCTGGTTAGCACGGTGCGCAGCTCCACGCAAACGTATTGCGCTGGGTAAAGCGCTGCTTAGCTGTGGGCAACTAGATTGTGCTGGGTAAAGCGTTGCTTAGCTGTGGGCAACTAGACTGCGCTGGGTAAAGCGCTGCTTAGTTATGTGCATTTATCAGTCAAGATCCTTCTTACATTTCTATATATACATTTTGTTCACTGATACATAGGCCATTTCAATGCTTTTTAGTAATATTTTAGTCATATGTATGTCAGGAATTATTTCATATGCTAATTTAAAACGTAAAATTGAGAGGGGAGTGGTGGGACTCGAACCGTGAATGCCTCCTCTTTGCGCGAAGGCTCTACCACTATGCTATTGCTATTTGTATTGATTTGCATAAACATTTGTTATTATGCTCTTCAATGTCGACATTGCTTACTCTAGCTGAGCTATGGGCACACCCGCACAAACACGCGCGAATACGGGCAGCTATATCGGGAATTAGAAAAAAAAAATTATATTTTACATTTTATAACTCTACTGGGGGTTTACATTGTGAGGGAGTGTAGTGTTGGGTATGTTGACATTTGAGCGGACTCGCTCATGTGTGTTGGCATTTCACAATTCAGACACTTGCAGGGGCATGGACCTTAGGACTGCTCGGCAGTCAGACACGCCCCCTGCCTTCCTGCATGGTCCGTGTTAGACTTGGAGTGGAGTCAGCATGCCCTCATGAATATGTATGGCATGCTGACGTCAGACCGTTCAACTTATTTAGTCTTACACGGAGGTTTAGTGATTCCGGGGGTTAGAGAATGGGCTGTCTGTAACATTGTTTTGTTTTACTTATTTATTTTTATTATTATATTATTATTATTATTATATTTTGATGTAAAACAGTTCCTCTGCATAATGTTTCAAATTTGCTGCAGTACACCTAAATTCTGTTGGATGAAGTATTTTACGACCAAAATGGATGAAGTATTTTACAACCAAAATATAAGTTTGGTAAGCAAGCAATAATGCCAAACAGGGTGTGCATTATTGTGGAAATAACACTTGCCTAGGGTTATTCTGAAGCCCAATGTCACAGGCGGAGAGCCTCTACACCCCTGGAAGGGAATTGTTTCTACAATCAGACACACCGTGGAGGGCAATATTGCACTAAGGGGATGGACTGTTTATAAAATTGTTTTGTTTTACTTATGTATTTATTTACTTTTTATTACTATATTATTTTTATATAGTTTTAATGTAAAATAGTTAATCTGCCTAATGTTTCAAAGTTGCTGTAGTATATGTAAATGGTGTTAGAGGAAGAATTTTACATCCAAAATATATCATTTAAAAATAGCTAGATATTTACTTTATTTTTTTGTCCCTTATTCCTAAAATGTGTAGTTTGTTGCCAGGAATTGGGTATTGAAGTCATTAAATAATGACACGCATTTGACTTTCAGACTTTATTTCCTTCAGAAAATTCATGTTAACACAAATCCTGTTATTTAAGCTACTTTTTAATTTTCTAAGAACAACATTTAAAATCTGTTCCTATTTGTGAGCCTTTGTTCTCTCTTTACTTCAGGCTTTATCCAGATTTTGTGAGTAAAAGGTCAAGAGGTATCCAAACATCTTTACTGCTACTGCCACAGGTCCATCAATCTCATGCTCTCCTTTTCATACACACAAACACTTGCACTTCAGAAAATGCATGCTAACAATAATCCTATTATTCAAGCAACTTTGTGATATTTATAACAGTAATATTTAAAATATGTTCCTATTTTAAGCCTTTGTTCCCCCTTTATTTTAAGCTTTATCCAGATATCTTGAGCAAAGTGATCGAGAGGTATGCCATCCTTTTAACAGCTGCTGTTGCCAGTACTGGATCACTTTCAGTCTTTACTCTCTCTCTCTCACTCACACATACCTCACTTTCATGCATGCAAGCATGCATACTCTCACAGACAGACAGAAACATAAACACACATGCACGCGCGCGCGCACACACACACACACACACACACACACACACACACACACTTTTTTCTGTTTCATTTAGTTTTTACACTCACTAAACACAAAAGCGCTGCTTAGTGAGTGTAAAATAATTCGATTGATCTCACTCTCACGTACATGCACACATACACTCACACGCACAGACATAAACACACCTACACTTTTTTTTTAATTTTCTTCTTTATATATATATATATTTTACACTCACTAAACATCAAAAGCACTGTTTAGCAAGCATAAAATAATGGCAGCCATTAGGTTATTTTCAGTCTGAGCTCCACAGCAATTTGATATGCTCCCATGAAATGGCGGACTCATTTTTCAGTGGACATTACGTAAATTAATACCCTTCTGAAGAACGTTCCTTCTACAATCAGCATGTGATCTACATGTCACCCATTCTCTAAGTATTTAATATCTACACACTCTCTCTCAAACAAATGCACACACACAAACACACACAGGCACACACCAAACATTCAGAAGCACTGTACTTTTAAAAACACTCATTTAATAATGGCAGCCATTAAAAGTTTTTTATCTACATAATTTCTTAGCTCTCTACATTTTCAAAGAATGTCTAGATTTTTACCTCATTTTTTATTGGTCTCTTCCACATAAAATTTTTGTTTTGCTGGTAAATTATTGCTAAATAATTACATATATTTCAGTCTCAGACTTTATTTCCTTAGAAAAATGCATGCTAAAACAACTTTTATTCTAGTGTTTTTTTAAGTTAATAAGAGCAATATTTAAAATCTGTTCCTGTTTTTGAGCCTTTGTTCCCCGCCTTTATTTTAGGTTTTATTCAGATTTCTTCAGCTGACGTTGAGAGGTATGCAAACCTCTTAACAGCTGCTGCCACTGCTCTATTGCTCAACCTCTCTCAATCTCTAACAGTCACACATGCACGCACACACACACACACACACACACACACACACACACACACACACACACACACACTTCATTTTTTTCTGTTTCTTTTACTTTTATGCTCGCTAAGCAACAAAAAGAGCTTAAAATAATACGTCCATTAGCTTTTTTGCAGTCTAAGCTCCATAGTACCTTAATATGCTGCTGGGAATATTCATTCTCCAACCAGAGTTTAATGTATGGTTTGCCCATTATTAATGTCATTTTTGTATCAAGAAGTTTAGACTGCAGATTAGAGACCAATTTCCCTACCCGGGATTTATATCAGAGTATAGGCAAAGGGAAAGAGAAAGTGGTAGAGTTTTTAGATAAATCTAGAATGGAAGCTGCTGCTAAAAAAGGATAATTTGTAAGACATATAAAATATTGCATGATGACTATAAGAATAAATATGTGGATGTTAAAAAAAATTGGGAAGAGGAACTGGAAAAGCAATTTACAAGTGAACAACAGGAGGACATATGTGCATCTCTTCTTATATACATAAAGATGTTGAGGCTTGGGTGTTCATTTAAGTAGTTTATTATATACAAATACATCAGGATGGATAGCAGGAACATTGAACTTAAACTATCTAACTAACTAACTGACTACATACTTGCATGCTCACACTATGGCTGTTCATTCTAAAATGACACATTTCACACATGCTCAGTGGATATAGGCATGTGCTTATTGACTGAGAAGCTTCTTAAAGATGTACACACATACTGATCCACATCCTCACTTTTTCTGGGTGATATGGATATAGTATCAGCAAGATAAAGAAGTCTGCCTTTTCTGTAGACAAGACTGAAATTGTACTTTTGCAATTTTGGCATCATACGTTGCAGTCTAGCTGGAGCTGTATATATAGGCTTTCTCAAAATAGTAACTAGAGGTTGGTGGTCTGTTTTGATCTATATAAGTCAACCATAAATATAATCATGGAACTTTGAACATGCAAACACAATTGCCAAAAGCTCTTTTTCAATCTGGGCATACTGCATCTTGGACTGGGTAAGAGTTATTGATGCTTAAATTACTGGTCTACCCTCTTGAAGAATGACTGCACCTAGACCAAACTTAGAAGCATCACAGGAAAGAGTAACTGGTTTGTGAACATCATAGTAGCTGAGAGTTGGTGGGTTGGCGATTTTCTGTTTCAGGGTATCACATACTCTTTGGTGCTGCCCTGACCATGACCAAATTACATCTCTGCATGTCAACTGTCGTAATGGTGCTGAAAGTTGGCTGAAATCTGGAATGAACTTGCCTAGATAGTTGACCATGCCAAGAAAAAGTTGTAGGGCTTGGACATTGTCTGGAGCTGGCATGTCAAGAATTGCTGTTTGCTTTGAAGGATCTGGTCATAAACCTGAACTGGTAAACAAGTGACCAACATAAGTAACTTCTCATAGCCTGACCTTGCACTTCTGAGGATTCAGCTTTAGATTCACTCCACATGCTCTTTCCAGAACTTTTTGCAGGTTTCTATTATGTTCGGCTTCACCATTGCCTCCTACCAGAATATCATCTACTATAATAGCACAGGGATATCCAGAAAAAAAATTGCTCCATTGCATGCTGAAAGACTTCACTGGCAGAATTTATCTCAAATGGCATTCTCAGAAATCTGTATCTTCCAAATGGCGTACCAAATGTGGTTAACAATGAAGATTTTTGGTCAAAGAAAATTTGCCAAAATGAACTCTTTGCATCTAAGACAGAAAAAACAGTGGCATTTGGCATGAGGTCAGCAACCTCTTTGACTGTGTACATTGGATTATGAGGTATTTTTAATGCTTTGTTCAAATCTCTTGTATCAATACAAATTCTGATATCATCTGAGCATTTCTTATGAGCTACTACCATGGTGGATACCCATTCAGTAGGTTCTTCTACTGGATGAATTACTCCTTGTTGCACCATTCTGTCTAGCTTGGCTTTGACTCTGTTCTGCAAAGCTACTGGAACTTTCCTTGTTGTTCTGACAACTGGGCTGACCTCTGGATCTAACGTAATAGAGTTCACAACTGGTAGTTTGCCTAGTCTGTCTGCAAAAATATCAGCATACTTAGAAAAAATGGTTTGGGTGAAATTTGAGCTGTTATCATTCAGGCTTACATGGTGAACTTCTTTATTAGGTGAAAGCAGTCCCATTTTCAAACTGTCTCTGAGACCTAATGATGACTGCACTTGTCTCTTGATTATGAAAAATCAGAAAAGTTCCCAGCACAGTAACATGAAAGCACTACTGAGCCTTCAGTTTGAATCTCTTCACCACCATAAGCAACACACTTTGCATACTTTGTCAAATCAAGTTGTTCTGTAGCTTTTACTCTAGCAAATATTTCTGCTGACATAACATTGCATTTTGAGCCAGTATCTACTTTGAGCTCTGCAGGACTCTCATTAATCCAAACAGTACAAAAGATCTCATTCTTTGTCCACAAATCCACTGCATTAACTGTTTCACCAAGCACAGGCACACCATCAACATAAAAAGCAGAGTCACAGCTTTCTAATTGATCAACTTGCCTCTTGGAATGCCCTATTTTAATAAAAGAATGTGCCTTATTTGAGTTTCAAAACCTTTTGAAATGATTACACTTATTGCAAGAATGGCACTGCTGACCAAAAACTAAGCACTTTTCACTTTTGGACTCATGATTTCCACTACAGTTATGATAGATAACTATGAAGCTCGGTGTGAGCACATTTTGACTTTGCTGATTCACCCTTATGCTTCACTGAGCATGTCCGCTTCACAGACCATGCTCTAGAATTTGCTGAAAAGACTCAGGGGGGGTTCCCCAGGGACTGTTACAGGACCTGCAGAAGCTGCCATGTGTTTGGGTCTGTTTCTTTTAACCACATGCTGCATACTATCAACATGAGCTTTGTTACAGTGCCTTCCACAGCTATTCTCATTTGTAAGCATACTTGTGTGCTTTTCTGTAAGCTCTTATATCTGACAAATCTCAATGGCCTTCTTTAACATTAAATTACTGTCTCAAAGCAAGGTCTTTTTCACTATCATTATTAATACCAACTCATCTTTCAATTCACCAGATCTGCACATTTTAGCCTTGTTTCTCAAGTCAGTTATATATGCTGCAAACATTTCACCAGGGTTTTGATCCCTTGTGAAAAATAAGTGCCTTTCCATTGTAATATTTGTTTGGGGGTTACACATTTCTCTAAATTTACATTTCAAGCATTCAGGGTCTCCCCTTGTTTCAGCTGGTATTACTATAAGGCAGTTTTCCTCCTCCCCTGAAAATACAGCAGGTGCATACACAAATAAACACTCTCTTTCAATGGCCTCTGAACCAGCTAAATTAAGCAGAATAAATGCCTTTGTATGTGCGTCTTTTTCAGAAAAAGCAGCCTGTATGAAAATATCTTATTCCTGCTCAAACACTGTCCAGTTGTCTGCAATATTGTTATCAAACACAAGCAGTGTGGGTCTGTGAAATTCTTCTGCCATGCCCACAGATTACAGTAAAATACAATGCAATCTAGGCCCTTGTAATTATTTACAAACATGCACACACCAGGTAGTTGTAATAATATTCAAATGCACCATAAACTCTTAGAAATACTGTATTATTCGAAATATGCTTTGAAATAACTGTACTTGACATTGGCAACCTTCAAACACAGGACCCCACGCAGTTTGGGTTCGTGAAGGGCCGATCTTGTCTCCTGAACCTTATTGGCTACTTCAAATCAGTCTCCAGAGCCGTGGACAAGGGTAAGGTGATCCACACAGCCTATCTGGGCCTCGCCAAGGCCTTTGACATCATCCCCCACTCTGGAATCATAGATAAACTCACTAAGCTGGGCATTAATCCCTATGTCACTCAATGGGTTGCCAACTGGCTTACTGACAGAACCCACACTGTAAAAGTAGCTGACTCCAAATCAAGCTCCAGACAAGTGACAAGTGGAGTACCTCAGGGTTCAGTCCTGGGACTGCTCTTGTTTGGCATCTGCTTCTCTGAAGTGCAGGCCAGCACTAAGGGACTCTGGCTAACAAAGTTCGCAGATGACTGCAAACTGGGAGCCATTATTGAATCCCCAAATGATGTGGATATTCTACAAAAAGGGCCTTACAGAAACAGATGCTTGGTTCCAGAGTCATGGGTTCAAGCTCAATACGAAGAAATGTATAGTTATCCCCTTTGGGAAAAAACATGTACAAAGGAATTACCACATAAGTGGCAGTACACTAAACACAGAAAGTGTGATAAGAGACTTAGGGACACAGGTGGACAGTGGTCTCACCTTCGATAACCACATCATCACAACAGTCAGGAAATCCTTCTATGTGGCACACCTCATCACTAAGGGCTTTTCATCCAGAAAAAAGAAGGTCATTGTCCCACTGTACTCATCCCTCATTAGACCCATTATAGAATACAATGCCCCATTTGGTATGTACCTCTCAAGACATCTGCAACAACTGGAAAGGCCGCAGAAATACCTCACTAAAAGAATCACAGGCCTAAAGCAGATGCCCTATGCTGACTGTCTAAAAAAACTCCACCTATACTCTGTCGCATATTGTCTACTCAGAGGCAATCTCTGCTTAACATACAAGGCCATGTCAAACCCAGAGCTGTTGGACATGCTACACTTAAAGAAATCCCAATCCCTCAGAGACACACACTCCAGGGATCTAAACCTTATCATCACAATGAACAAAACATGCTGGAGGGATAGGTTCCTGACCCAGAGACTCCCCAGACTCTGGAATAAACTGCCCATACATGTCAAGCAGAGTGCCTCTTTGGCCCTCTTCAAAAGGAACCTTGATGATTGGATGGTAGATAGGAAATTCACCCTGGGGATCACGTCAGTTGCCCTGCTAGACAGGGGTCCAGGGAAGTAAATGATGTGGGAAGAAATAGCCAGGGAATTGTTATGGCTAGGCTTGTATAGGCCCTAGGGCCGATAGCTTAGTACCAACCTATGAAGCTATGAACCTATGTAATACTGCAGTAATACTGCACACACTTGCAAACACTTTGCACACTTTGGATACTTTGAATAGCTTTAGTTAATATGAAAAAGTAGCACAAGAGAAAAAATACTGTCATTTTCCCTTTTTTGTGCATTTTATGCGATTCAGATATTGTTTCAAACATTTTTGTAATTATTTCAAATATTTTTATCAATATGGCACAGTTTCGGACATTTTGTTTAATAAGAAATTAGTTTTGAGGGTTCTGAGTCCTTTGTTTTATATTTATAGCAAAATAAATCATTTAAGCAAGTTTTAGTACCTGGAATTTGTTTCTGACCTGTTTTGTGAGTAGTTTGAGTGGTAGGGATGATCCACTTCTGTATATTCCTCCAACTCTGACTGGTTGCCTCATGGCTGTAACTCTGGATCCCATTCGGACACCATGTTGCTCTTCTTATAAACATAAAGTAGATGTTGAGTCTTGGGTATTCATTTAAGTAGTTTATTATATACAAATACATCAGGATGGATAGATGGTATAGATGGATAGTAGGAACACTGAACTTAAACAAACTATCTAACTATCTGACTACATAGTTGCATGCTCACACTCTGGCTGTTCACTCTAAAATGGCACTTACATTTCGCACATGCTCAGTGGATATAGACATGTGCTTACTGACTGAGAAGCTTCTTAGAGGTGTACACACATACTGATCTACAATATGTAAGGCTTCCAAGTATGCAATAAAGTCCAGAAGGTTTAAGATTTTTGCTTGGAAGTGCTTGCATAGGTATGTTTCTACCTCAAGCAGACTTCAAAGAATTTTTCCTCAGGTTGATAACAAATGTTGGAGATGTGATGAAGAAGAAAGAAGTAACTGGATTCATATTTTTTGGGAGTTAATGAGCTGGCAGATTTTAAGAATTCTTTACAGAATACTCTGTCAGAAATTTGGGGGGAGCAAATGGCTCTAAGAAATTGATTATTTTTGAGCTGTGTGAAAGACATTAGATATAGTAAGGCCTTATGAATTTTAATTCTATAGGCCGCCGAAAAAAGTAATTACTAGAAAATGGAAATCAAATTTTAAACAAACTGCATCTGAAGTATTTAATATTGCAAAAGAGAAAAAAAGAACTGGAAATGGGATCTTTAGAGAAGGGAAATAACAAATTGCATAGAAATAAATGGAATTTGTGGGAGCAATGCATGCAAAATAATGTTCAGAAGGAATGAGGTTTAAGAGAAAGCAGGAACTGAGCAATTTACGTAATGTTAGACTAACTGAGAGTTGTAAAGGAAGAAAACTTTTATGTAATGTATAATGTATATAAACAAAAATCATGTTAATATGGTTTGTTTTTTGTTTTTATTAATGTATACATGCTTATGTCTTAAGAAATAATTTAAAGGTGTTAAAAAAGAATAATAATGTATTTAGGTATACTTTTAACAATGTTTTTTCAGTTTGATGACTTTAATCTTCAGTGGACTTCTTAAATAGGCAAGGCTCTCACAAAATGTTCTCTTCATTAAATTATGAGTTTCCCTCCAAGACCTAACTGAAATCCTACAAAATAATTTGAAAGCCATCTCAAGCTTTGTGGATACATACAAACAGCCCTTTTGATATGGCTATTGACTAAGTTTATGCTTCTTGTATCAAATGTATGAATGTATCAATGTTTTCATGCAAAACCAAAAATATTCTTTCTTCATTAACCTTTTACCACTAGCAGGTAACAGAGAAAGGTATTAACATTTATTTAATTAAATGAATAGAAACAAAGGAGTTGCAGGGTTTCAGAAATATGGTTAAGGACCATCTGTTCTAGGTCTACAATGTTCGAAAATGATGACATGTCTGAAGAAGAAAAAAAACATTGAAAATCAAATGGCTGTTATGCAGACACTGAGGCATTATTGCAAGTTAACTTAAAAAAGAAGTTTAGTGGATAAGAAAAGTAGTAAATGTAAATCAGTTGCAATACAGTATTAATATATTACTAAACATTCTTCTTTCAAGTTAGAATAATAGTATTTGCTACAATTAAAGGAGACAACATCCGCATTTCATTTTCAAGTGTCTTTTAGCTAATTAGAAGTAAATGATGTACTTTTGTTTCTAGGTACAAGTGGATAGTTAAGCACTGTGTGTCACACCAGTAACGTAATAACTTCTGACAATGGACTGACGCTAGCCCAGAAGCTTGCGTAATTGTAAAATCCATGTTAGTACAACAAAAGTCACTACATCACATCCATGTTCCATTGCCTTTTTGTTATAAATTAAATTGAAAAGTTAAATACTTGCCATTTTTCTTATCTCCCATACTTAGTATATGTCTTCTATAAGCTAAAACAAAAGAATCATCCTTTATGCTGGAATTACATAGTGACATCTCTGAATTCATGACCTAAACTCATAAGATGTATATTCAGAAAGTTTTTTTTCCTAAAATGTTACTGACTAGCAAAGTTATGTGTCTGCATTTAATTTGACCATTTCCTAAACAAATGTATTAATCTTCCAAAATTCTGAGTGCACTTTATTATAACTTTACTAATTTTCTGTTTTTTACACCAAACTTGTAAAATGTCATCTATATCACTTGACTCTTGAAGAGCTTCAGTGTTCTTGCATCTCATTCCACATCAAAAGTTGAGGTCCACTGCTTCTATTTTCCACACTCACCTCCTCCTACCTGAATTCATAGTTAAGCTTACTGTCTGTGGTCGTTCCTCACCTTCCAAATTCATGTTCCATACCTTCTGAATTTATATTTATTGCTTATCATTGACAGTCCCCCAATGTAAGTTTAGTGCTTATTGTCCAGGTTTACCCCCACCATCCAGCCTTCTTCATGACTAGCATCTGTTGTTCAGGGTTTGCTCCTCCACTTCCAAAATCATCATTAGCACTTGTTTTCTGGGGTCATGCTTATTGAACCCTTGACTATTCATCATCCATTTAAAGGTGCCAGCATAATAAGGGTTGTGATCTCAAACTTCCATGCTTTGGGGTTTGCTCCTCATCCCCATTCTTGTCTACAAGTTCTCCTTCAGTGCATGTGGATTTCTTCCAAGTACTGTGGTTTCCTTCTAAATCTAAAAGACCTGGTATTTGATTAGGTTTTCTGAATTCTCTATAGATATAGCGTTTGTTTTTGCCCTTGCATTTGCTGCTATCGTCATGGCTGAAAGGAGTCTGCAAGGCCATTTGACTTACCAAGTTATTAAATGACTTACTGTATCAACCTTTCTGAAAATGTCAATAATGCTGAGTTAAACTGCATAGAGATTCATTTAGTCTGCTAGCAAACATTATGTGGTCAAACACAAAAGGACTGAGAGACAAAAATAGTACATGTGTAATGTTAACAAACATTTGGTATAATAACAGCATGTATTTGCTTACTAGTACATGTGCCTGAGACACACCATTTTAATCGCAGATTTGTATGATGTTATATTGTAAGAAAGAATGTGAGTGCAAATAGGGCACACAGAAAATGCATTCATAAAAACTAGTTAAAGTAAATTAGTCATGACTTTCTGCTGTTCAAGAGGTTGCAAATGGAATTTCATAGATCTGCAGTGCTGCAAAGAAGATGTTTAAAACAGTATTATAATAAGTTATTTGGATGCCATTTTGTACATCCTAACTTGGACTACATGTATTTAAACAATGCAGTTGTGCCATGGGATTAACTCTGCATGTAGTTTGATGAGACACCTTGATTTTCTTATGCTATTATGATATAGGTACAACTATAATGTTTTATTTGGTCATATTTTCTGGCAGCAAACACATTTTATTCTTTGCTTTTGTTTCATTCCTATATAGTTAATGTTACTGATTTTGAAATACAGTTTCCTATTTTCATAAATTCTGAATGCCAGTTCTTAAAAATAAACCAAGACAAAGAAGAAAATGTGGGTACTTGGGTAGCCTTTAATCACTGAAAAGCCATCTGCATGGCAGAGTAATATCTTCAGCTTTTTATCAAGTATGTTGACTGCTGTATACTATTAATAATTTATGATGTTTTTACATTCACTGCTGCAGTGTTCATTATAAATTGGATTCCCTGCCATAAAGCCCACCATCCAGCCAGTTTACCAAAGTCTACCATTGCTTTAATGTACGCTGAACGTCACCTACACATGCCTTGCATAGCGTAGGGCATAAAGGTGACATTTAGGTGTACCATCCCCAGAATTTCTTTGACACCAGTCAGAATGCTGTTTTTAAATGTTGGTCTGTTGCCTCCATATGTTTTTTGTTGTTTTTCTGTTTATTGGCTTTCTAGTGATTACTCCTGTTTGCCAACGTCCTCACCATTACAGATAAGTACCCAGTTGGGTTTTTTGTTCTGTTTTTGATTGTTTTGTGCTGTTTGGGCTAATGTCATCCAGGAATGATAAATGCCAGTGTGGGAGACTGATTCCCCATAAAGACCACCACAATAAGTATCATTTTTGCCTAGGTGATGCTCATAGCCATACATCTTGGTCAATTTGTCAGGCATTTGTCCCTAAAACCCTTCGTAGTAGGCTTTCTTCCCTTTCATTGTATCTTGCAAACCAGCATCTTAAGTTTCTTGCTAAAGATACTATGGATGGAACTTCCTGCCCCGAGAGTCAGTCTTCAGGGAAGAAGAAGGTGCATAAGGTAAGACTGGAATCTTCTGCTGTTCAGCCTCTGCCAGGAGTTTCTCCAGAGGTTATTACAAACCCAGAGGCTTGCCTGGTTGTTTTGTCAGATTCTTCTACCATGCCTGGGTTGGTGGCCAGTGAAGATTTGGTGGGCAGCATGTCTGATGAGGCTTTGCAGGCGTAAATTCTGGGTGTTCAGGGGGAACCATGGTTGATTGTTTCCAAGGGGTCTAGAGGGGATCCACAGTCTCTCTTTAGAGAAGAGATTCCTACTACAGTTGTGGAATGTCATCTTGAGTCTGGGCCTTCTCAGGTTTCTTGGACAGATGTCCCCTTAAAAAAGAAACGGAAAACTAATCATGTTTCTTCTACTCCTCAGGATACACAAAGTGAGTGGCAGGCCTTTACTCAGCAGTTGTTTAGTGCTTTACTGTCATTAAGGCCTCCTCAAAGGGTTTCGGTTCCTGCTCCTCCTTGGTCCTCTTCTTCCCCTAAAAGACCCAGAGTATTGAATTCTTCTGAGAAAAAGGTGGAGTCGGATAAAGAATCCCTTGCTTATTCTACTCAGATTCCTTCTCCTTTAGACTACGGGTCTGAGGAGAGGACTCTCATACTCGAGATAATCCTTCTGAGGAAATTTCCTTTGGGGACACAATCTCTAGGATGCTGGAATTTTTTCAGTGGGATTGTGCCCAGGTTTTGGGTATCCATAAGAGGTACTATGATTTACTGCAGATGGAATCTCCTAAACCTGCAGCCATTCCTCCTGTTTTGGCTGCTTTAGTGAATGTTTTTTCCAGTGCCTCTCAGTGCCAGATTCTATGCCCCTTGCTCCCAACACGTCTGATAGGCCCACCAAAAATGTTCGGTTGTTAAGGGCCAATTTGTATGGGCAGCTCGAATGGTTACGGATGACAACCAGTTCATTGGAGAATGCTCAACACTTATGGACATGTTTAAAAAGAGAGGTTATCCTATTTCACTCCTACAAGAAATTTGTCAGGAAGTGAAAAATAAGAGAGAAGTGGGCTTTTACAAAGCAATATTATCAAATAACCAGAGTTTAGAAACAAACAGTTGTACATTACGGGATGGGACACTAAAGGAAAATGAAAATAGACTTATTATTACGTATTGTATAGACAGTTAAGATTTTATAAATATTTTAAGGAAAAATTGGAACTTGATAAACATGGATACACGTCTACCAAGAGGTCCTATTGACTTCCCTAGAATAGTTTATAGAAAAGTAAAAAAACTTAAAGAATCTAGTGGAAACTCGGTACTCAAACTTTACTACATTTAACCATGCAGGTATGAACACGTGTCTGTCATGCCCCTATTGTAAATATATGGAGCAGGGAACAAAATTTAGTATAAGAGGTTTTGAATACAACACTAAGTACAAATTTGATTGTAACTCCAAGGGAGTGGTATACCTGGCTAAGTGTCATACCTGTCCTGCCTTCTATATTGGCAAAACTGACAGAAGGCTTAGGGACAGGGTCTATGAACACACATACACTATTAGGTCTAACAAATCAGAGAACGCATTGGCCAGGCACATTATGAAAGCACCCACCCATGGTTTTACTTTTAGGGCTATAGATTGTATTGCCTATGACCCTAGAGGAGGGCATCTTTCCTTGCTCTTAGAGAAATTAGAATTGAGTTGGAAATTATGTACCTTTGTGTGTTACCCTCTGGGCATTAATGAAATGTATTCAATTAAGTGCATTCTACAACTTAAAAATTTGGTTAGGAGTTGACTATTATGCTGTGTTTAAAATGGTCTATGCATACTATTGTTTAGAGTGTATTTGACTTTCAGTTTCTCAAGTCAGGTTTTGCTGTTTTTCACTTACATGTTTTTATTTATATGCTTTTAAGGTTTATTATATTCGAACATAAAAATAAAAATATAAATACATACATACACTGTTAATTTTAATTTTAACTGCATTAATATTTTATAATAGATAATTATTGGTTTTAGATTTTTTTACACTATTTATCTATTATTTTAAAATATTGTTTTAAAACAATGTTGCATTGAGCAATATCTAGCTAGAAGTTGACTGTTTTTTCAGTAGTGCATGTGGTGTTTTCAGTTAAGGCTTGTTAAAAACCTGCATAGCCAGTGATAGGTGGGGGTAGTAGTTTCCTTCATTGTTATTCAGTTTCTGTCTTATACAAGTGGTACAGTGAATTATCTTCTGTTTAAACTATGAGCTTTGGCCTGTTAAGACCTGCATGATATCAACTTGAACGCATAAGTGTAGCTAAGTAACTTTTATCTGCACTTTTTAAAGTAATTTGTTTGTGTTGCATTGAGCAATATCTAGATAGAAGTTGACTGTTGTTTCAGTAGGTCCCCACCCACCCTCCTTGTTTTTGTCTTGGTGTTAATCTTGGTGGCTTTGAAACTGCCCACCCCTCTTGTAAATTTGCACTTGGATACTCCTCCTGGGCCCATCTCATTTGCTCACTCAAAAAAAAAAAAAAAAATTATCTGCTTTTACTGTATTTGTGTTTCTTCCTACTTTATTTTGCTTTTGCGTCATCTTAAAAGTACTCAATTGTATTTATTACTGCTTGGTGTAACTCACTCTAAGCCTTTTAGTTTAAGCACTTGGGCTTCAGACCAGTTGTTTTACATTAAGAAGGTTTGTGCTCTGCACTGTAGTGGCAGGACAGGTAGCTTACATCCTTCTAAGTTGGGAACTGCTGATTGAGGGCTCAGTGTTTTGTTATTCTAAAAGTGTATTAATTCTGGTATAAGCACTTGGGCTTCAGGCCAGTTATTTTACATTAAGAGGGTTCGTGGTCTGCACTCTTGTGGGAGGAGAGGCTGCATTCTGCCCTTCTGAGCTGGGAATTTCTGGTTAAAGGTTTATAGTGCCTGCATATTTGTACTGCTTCTTACTAAATTGGTACACCTTGTTTGCTGTAGCATAGACTAGATCCAGGCCTGCTGAATCTAGTTTTGTTTGTATAACTTGAGCACTAATCCAGGCATTCTTTAAATTATTCAATTGTATTTATTACTGCTTGGTAGTAACTTGATTAAAGTGTAGCTATCATTCTAAGTCTTTTGGATTAAGCACTTGGGCTCAGACCAGTTGTTTTACATTAGGAAGGTTTGTGGCTTGCACTGTGGTGGCAGGACAGGTAGCTTACATCCTTCTAAGTTGGGAACTGCTGATTGAGGGCTCAGTGTCTGTTATTCTATAAGTGTATTAGTTCTGGTTTAAGCACTTGGGCTTCAGGCCAGTTATTTTACATTAAGAAGGTTTGTGGTCTGCACTCTTGTGGGAGGAAAGGCTGGACTCTGCCCTTCTGAGCTGGGAATTTCTGGTTAAAGGCTTATAGTGCCTGCATATTTGAACTGTTTCTTACTGGAATTGGTACACATTGTTTGCTGTAGCATAGACTAGATCCAGGCCTGCTGAATCTAGCTTTGTTTGTATGCTTGTTTGCTTGTTATTTCCCTGAAATGCTAATTCCACCTAAAACGCGGCTTTTCAGTGCTTCTGTGGATCCCTAGTGACATCTGCATTGCTTACTGTACTAATTTCCTTGTTTCACTTGAAAGAAAGTTAGTGTTTGTCATTTTTGCATTTCAGTTACCTGTAACACATTGCATTTAAGTTACCTGGCACTTGCTCACTAAAGCAATTATATAAGTCAGCACTAAAAAATTAAAAGCACTACACCCTCACAAACTACCCTTGAGTACCTTGTTCCCCAATGGACCTTTTTTTTCAATTATAAAGGAATTCCCAATACTATTCTAGCATGTCCAAAGGTCAGTTGTCAATCTCCTCTTCGGTCCAGCTGGTGAATCTGGGAATCTTGAGGCAATGTTACAACTGTCTCATGTACACAGACAACCCTCTCCTCCTCCCAACAAATTCCAACACATGTGAGAGATGCAACCATATAGCCAAACTGGAGGCTAAGCTCTCTCAACTCAGTACTGGCGAAACCTGTCAGGAGGAGAAGGAAACCACACTCACTACAATTCCAGTCTCACATAGACCTACCACGACAGCAAACCAAACACATAAACACACAAAAACATACTCGGAGGCTCTAAATAAAAATCTGCCTAAGCAGCAGAGACCTCCAAAGCAGACACCCAAGCAACCGCTACCCCAAAACAAAACACGTGCAACACATAGCTCACAAAGCTAGTGTGCTGAACAGTCACAGCCCTTAAGGCTAAACAACACACCTGATACACTTGTAATAGGTGACTCTATCGTCAGGCACACTGACGTCCCGCTCACCAGGCTGAACAAGGAGAAGGTCACGGTGAGCTGCCTGTCGGGCGCTAGGATCTGCCACATAACACAAGCACTCAGGTCACTCCAAGGCAAGTACAAATATGACTCAGTCATTGTCCATGCTGGTGTGAATGACCTGAGATGTACCTCCCTGGACTACATGAAAAGAGACATAGAGGAGCTCTCTGAGCATATGGCCCAGGCCGGTATGACCCTGACCTTGAGTAGCATCTTACCCTCACCAAGAATGATGCCACAATATGAAGACAAGATGATCAATTTCAACAGTTGGCTTAAGTATTGGTGTCATTCAAAGGGGATCCAATGCCTGTCAGCCTGGGATGACATGCTCGACAGGCCACGATGCTTCGCTAGGGATGGCTTGCACCTGTCACCCTGGGCTTTCGGATATTGGCAAAGGCTCTTGCTACCCCCATAGTGCCTTTTTTAGGCAAGGCTGAAAAGACAAACCCACCTCCATAGGTATCACAAGGGATAAGAAACTAAGAGTAATGCTACTCAACGCCAGAAGTCTAAACCTCAAGATGCATGCACTCGAAACTCTCCTTAGCATGGAGAACATCGATATCTGTGCAGTAACAGAAACCTGGTTCAAGGTTCCCGAGAGCACCCCAGCACTACCAGGTTATACCTCATACCATGCTTTTCGGCCCCAAAATGTGGACCGAACCAGAAAAGGAGGGGGAGTATCAATATTCGTCAAAGATACCCACACCTCCAGGTTTGTGGCACAGCATGAAGCATCAGAGACTATCCATGTGCAACTAACAGTGGGTAAAACTGCCTTCCAGTTTATAGCCTGCTACAGACCACCCTTCCAAACCCAGGAACCCCACTCGCCCTTCCTGAGAACACTGGAAAATATGAAGGTCTCTCCAAACACCATTATATTGGGTGACTTCAACTACCCAAACATAGACTGGGAGCATTACTCTAGCTCCAACACCCTAGCTCAAAGGTTCCTAGAATTTATAAACTCAAATGCTATGGAACAACTTGTTACCACTCCCACAAGAGGGGAAAACATACTGGACCTGATCATCACCAACATGGGGACTCTATGCTCCAAACCAGAAGTGTATCCCTCACTGGTAAGATCAGACCATAAACTAATCTCACTGGATATTCACATCCCGACCCCACCCCCTGCCCAGAAAACCACAGTGAAAAACTTCTCTAAAGCAAATTTCACACTCCTCAAAACCAAGGTGGAATCCTTCAAAGCCCCGGGCCTGTGGAAAATACGCCCAGACCGCAGAATCCTTTATAAACGCATTCTATGAACACCTTCAGGAATGCATGGCTCATGCAATCCCAAATAAAACCAAGACCCAATCCTCCAAAGGCAGGCGTCCTGTCTGGTGGACCCCAGCCATAAACAAACTATACAATAGAAGGAGGAAGCTACTACCTGATAGAGCAAAATCCCAAAAAGGGAAGGCATCTCTGATCAGTGTTAGCAAAACACTATGGGCACTCATAAAATCGTCTAAGGCCAGCTTCGAGAGAAAAATTGCACAGGACACTAAGGATAATCACAAGGCTTTCTTTAGTTATGTTAGGAACCTGGGTGGGAATTCCCAGATATGCTCAGAATTAGTCCAAAATGACAAAAAATACACCGAACCCACAGACATTGCCAACATCCTAGCTGACAGGTTCAGCGCAAACCCCCCCCCCACCAAAGAGCAAATATCTATCCCAGCAGAGTGCTGCCCCCCTGACATCTCAGATGCTCAGGTAAGAGCCGCCCTCTCCAAAGCAAAAAACACAGCATCAATGGGACCAGACGGTGTCCCGGGCTGCGTCCTACATGAACTCCAACAAGAGCTAAACCCAAACATAAAACTACTGCTCAGTCTCTGCCTTACCACAGGATATGTACCCAAAGAGTGGCGTACAGCAACAGTGGTCCCTCTCCACAAAGGTGGTGCCTCAACGGATCCTGCAAACTATCGCCCCGTAAGCCAGACTAGCTTGGTCTGCAAAGCTATGGAAAGGATCATCATGGACCTCATAAAAAAAGATATTGGGGACCTACAGACACTAGATCCTACCCAGTTTGGCTTTGTTAAGGGCAGATCCTGCCTCTTAAACCTGGTCAATTTCTTTGAAACAGTCACCAAGGCCATTGATGAGGGGAAGGTGGTCCACACAGCCTACCTGGACCTCGCAAAAGCCTTCAATACAATACCCCACTCTGGCATTATAGACAAGCTCACCAGCTTAAATATAAACCCCTATGTCACTAGATGGGTTGCAAACTGGCTCAAAGACAGAACCCACATGGTTAGAATTGCTGGAGCCATGTCAGACTCCAAACCAGTTACAAGTGGCATCCCACAAGGCTCAGTCCTGGGACCTCTCCTGTTTGGTATATATTTCTCGGAGGTACAGGCCAACACGGAAGGACTGTGGCTGACCAAGTTTGTAGATGACTGCAAACTGGGCACTGTAATCGACTCTCCAGCCGACACAAGCATCCTCCAAAAGGGCCTCATAGAAACAGACAACTGGTGCCAGAGCCATGGCCTCAAGCTAAACGCCAAAAAGTGTATAGTCATCCCCTTTGGCAAAAACAAAGTGCCCACAAATTACCACATAGGTGGTAATCCATTAAGTACAGAAGAAGTAATTAGGGACCTGGGGACCCAAGTTGATAGCAATCTCTCATTTGAAAGCCACGTGGCCAAAGCGGTTAGAAAAACATTTTATATAGCCCACCTAATCATGAAGGGATTCACATCTAGACCAGGGGAGGTCATCGTGCCTCTTTACTCATCCCTCATCAGGCCCATAATTGAGTACAATGCCCCTTTTGGGATGTACCTTACCAGACACCTGCAGCAACTGGAAAGACCCCAAAAGTACCTCACCAAGAGGATCAAAGGGCTCAAACAGATGCCATATGCTGCCCGGTTAAAGAAACTCCAGCTCTAATCAGTGGCATACTGCCTGCTCAGAGGCGATCTGTGTCTGATGTATAAAGCCATGTCCAACCCAGAATTAATGGACATGCTGCACCTCAGAAAATCCAAATCCCATCGAGCTACGTGCTCGAGAGACTTGAACCTCAGCACTGAAATAAATAGGACATGCTGGAGGGACAAATTCATAATCCAGAGGCTCCCTTCACTCTGGAATAAAATCCCAGTCCAGGTTAGGCAGAGTCCCTCATTGACTCTCTTCAAGAGGAATCTTGATGAGTGGATGGGGGATCGTAGGTTTACCCCGGGTATCACTTCTGTGTCACTGTTAGACAGACGCACAGTATACTAACCTCGAAAAAAGGCATAGCAAAATTAATTTAAAATGGGTGGCGAAAGCCAAACACACTCTGGCTAGGCTTATAAATGCCCTAGGGCAGATAGCCTAGTATGAACCTATGAACCTATGAACCTATGTGTTAGATGAGAGCTGTTTAAAGCTATATATTTTAGGTAATGAATGAAGGTGGTTGCCACTTTAAGAGCAGCTGATTCCTGCTGATTCAGGAACCAGCTGACTTTTCACTTCCTTTTCACTTCCTTTTCACTTCCTATATAGTGCATGTCCTATGTTGTATAATTATCTGAAGAAGTTGGGCTATGTGGCCTGATGAAAAGCGCTTTATGTGATTTTTTGTTTTTTGTAATAAACAGTACGTTAATTCATCGTGCTTGCAGGATTTATTTGGGCAGTTGGATACACTGTGGTGCTTCTTCTTTTGGTAGTATGGATCCAGGTTTTATAGGGTGCCTGAGGATTGTTCCTTTTTGTTTAAATGTCCTGCTGCTGACCACTCTGTGGTGTCTGTTGCCTCTGATAATTCATCTCAATTGTTTCCTTTGTCCAAGTTACTGCCTTCTGACAAGGACAGTAGAACCATGGATACGCTAGGTGAGAAGGTTTATACTTCGGCTACACTAGCTTTTATGGATATTAATTATTAGACCCATATCTCTAGGTATGTCCAGGGTCTTCTTTCTCAGGCTTGTCAGCTTCTTTCTGATCTTCCAGACTCTGAGAGTAAATCTTCTGCTCTTTCCTTGCTTGGGACTTCCTCTCAGGTAGTTTGTCATTCTATCAAATGTAGTTGTGATGAACCAGATGCATCTTCTAGGGCTGCTACTTCTGGTTCAGTTCTGAGGAGATATTCTTGACTTAGGCTTCAACCTTTGCCTGATGATATTAAGGCTAAGTTGATTTATACTCCTCTGGATAATAAACTTTTGTTTTGTAAAGTGGCTGCTGGTTTAATTATGTCTCTTCAAGATAAGGGGAAGGCTTTACAGGAGCTTAAGCATGTCTTTGTTTCTCCTATGCCTAAATTTCAGCAAATCTACCCTTCTTAGCCAGTCTTTGTTTGTGGGCAATCATGCCCTCCTTCTAAAGGTAAAAGAGTAGTAAAAACACTCTTCCTGCTAAGGCCACTCAGACTGCAGGGATTCTTTCCTGAAAAAACAGGTGCTTTCTGACTATCCACCTGTTCCCAGCCATATTCCTCTTTCTCTTCACCTTCTCCTTCTCTTCCTGTTTGGCTCTGAATCAGCCAGGATTCTTGGGTTCTGTCAGTTATTTGGCAGGAATACTTCATGGTCTGGATTTCCCACCCGCCTTTTATGGGCATTCCTCAGCCTCCTTGGGAACAACTTCCTTTTTTCCCAGAGGTTTTTCAAGATCTCTTGTCTCAGGGTAGTATTCAAGAGGTGCCTGTATCCCAAAGGAAGAAAGGGTTTTATTCAAGAATGTTTCTAGTGCCCAGAAAAGAAGGTACTTGGAGACCTATTCTAGACCTCTCCCATCTAAACACCTTTCTGAAGGTGCCTTCCTTTTGGATGTTTCCCTTCAGTTCCTTTTTCCTCTCTTACTCCCTCAGGCCTTTCTGGTGTCTCTGGACTCAAGGATGCCTATCTCCATATTCCGGTCCATCCTCTTTTCAGGAGATTTTTGCATTTCTCTGTTGTTTCCTGGCATTTTCAGTTCTGCGTTTTACCCTTTGGCCTTTCTACTGCCCCCAAGGCTATTCACCAAAATGCCTCGCTCCTGTGATTGCTTTTTGCAGGCTTCAAGGGATCCAAATCTTTCCTTATTTGGATAACCTGCTGATTCAGGCATCTTCTCCAGAGATCCTTTTCCAAAATATTCATTTTACCATTTCTCTTCTTCAGAGCCTGGGGTTCACAATAAACTTCAAAAAGTCTTCACTGACTCCTTCTCAGGATTATGTCATTCTGGGCTGCAGGATTCAAATAGTGCCAATGCTGGCATCCCTGCCTCCTCCAAAGGCATTAACTCTTATTTCTTTCTTTCAAACTCTTCTTCCCCTGGCCTCTGTTACAGCCAGGGAGTTTCTGAGAGCTCTGGGGTTTATGGCTTCCACCATTCTGATGCTCCCTCTGGCCAAACTCCACATGAGAAAGTTCCAGTGGTTTCTGAAGTTGGTGTGGCTTCAGCATACACATTCTCCAGACTTTCGTGTTCTTCTTCTCCTATGTCTAAAGAAAGAACTTCTGTGGTGGATTCAGCAGTTGTGTCTGAATCCAGGGCTCCCTTTTCATCCTCCTGTTCCCTCTCAGGATCTGTTCACAGATGCTTCAGATGTGGGATAGGGAGTAACGTTTGACTCCCTGAGGGTTCAGGGAGTGTGGTCGTCTCATCAGCAGAAGGAGCACATCAACATCAAAGAGAAGAGGGCTCTTATGCTGGCTCTTCAGGCCTTTCATCCTCTCCTCTCTCTGGGGATCTCAAGATATTCACAGAGAATACCACAGTCATGTGGTATGTCAACAAATGGGGGGATACAAGATCTTACCGTTTTTGCCAGCGGGCACTTCTGGTATGGGATCTAGCTAGCCATCATCAAGTGACTCTTCAGGCAGTTTATATTCCTTCAGATCAGAGCATTGTGGCAGACAATCTGAGCAGGTCCTTCACTCAATCCCATGAATGGATGCTTCACAGGGATGTGTTTAGGGACATTGTTCACCAGTGGGATACTCTTCAAGTAGATCTCTTTGTCTGCCCTCTAAACAAACAATTTACTCTGTTTTGTGCCAGAGACCCAGGTCCTCTGGTATGTCAGGTGGACACCCTCTCATTTTCTTGGAAGAGTATGTTTCTTTATGCATTCCCTTCCCTTCCTCTCATTCCAAGAGTCCTGTTCAAGATTCAGTAGGATGCTCCCAAAATCTTGGTGACTCCCTTTTGACTGCAGCAGCACTGGTTCTCTCTACTTCTGCATCTAGCCAGGGGCAATCATCACAAGTTACCTGACAGGGTGAATCTCCTCACACAAGACAAGGGGTCTCTCATCCATCCCCACCTGTCCATGCTTCAACTGACACTGTGGGTGATAGGGTTTTGATCCCCTCGTAGACACCTTTTTTCTGAGGATGTGCTGCAGGTCCTGCAGGAGGCCAGGAAACCTACTACTAGAAAATCCTGCTTGTCTAAATGAAAGAGGTTTTCTATTTAGTGTCTTTCTCATGACCTGGACCTACTTTCTGTGGATGTTCCTTTCTATTATTTGTGTGAGTTGCTCAATGCTGGTTTGGCCTATTCCTCTATTAAGGCCCACATATCAGCTCTCTCTGTTTGTCTGCCTTTAACTCCTCCATTAGCTTCTAGATTTCAGGCTAAGCAATTTCTTAAAGGTGTCCTTAATATTAGACCTCCCAGGAAGCCTGTTTCTCCTCCCTGAGATCTTAATTTCATCCTGGAGAAATTGACTTGGGCTCCTTTTGAGCCTGCTGTTTCAGCTTCTATGTGACATTGTTCTTGGAAGACAGTTCTTTTGTTAGCTCTTACTTCTGCCAGATGGGTGTCTGAGTTGGAAGCCATTATGGTTTGTCTGCCTTTTTTGATATTTCATGAGGACAGGGTGTCCTTGCATACTAATCCTTCTTCCATGCCCAGGGTGGTTAATAAGTTGTCACTTAATCAGTCTATTCATTTGCCTTCTTTTTCCCCCTCTCCACAATCTGACAGTGAGAGGCTGCTGCACACCTTAGATGTGTATAGACAGCTCAGATTTTATTTGGATAAGACTAAAGCTAACAGAAAATCTGACCAGTTGTTTCCTTTCATCCTAGGTCTTTAGGCTTGGCTATTTCCAAGCAAACTATTTCCACTTGAATTTCAAAGGCTATTTCCTTTTGCTACACTTTTCATGGTGAGAGCCTCCCTTCTTCTGTAAAGGCTCGTTCTACTAGAGCTGTGGCTTCCTCTGGTGCTTTTTTCAAGGGCTTAGACACTAGATATATTCTTGAAGCAGTAACTGGGACTTCTGTGCATACCTTTACCAAACATTACCAGTTGGAGCTAGAGCTGGTTTTGCTGATGCCATTCTTCATGGCTTCTTAGAGGGCTCTGCTGCTGCTTCTTCCCAAGTTACTTCTTGAGGTTTGGCACTCTCCCATTTGTAATGAATACTGCAGTGGTGAATGTAAGGACATAGTACGTTTGTGTAAAATCTTACCATAACTGTAGATGTCCTTGCCTTCACCGTTGCAGTATTCACTCCCTCCCTCCATCCCCCCTATTCTTTTTCCCTTTCTGGATGTGCAGGTTCTCTTTGGTTTTCCTTGGACTGCTGTTCCTACTGGGGCAATCAGTTCTGCGGATGGTATGCCTGAACATCACCTTTATGCCCTACACTAAGCAAGGAATGTGTAGGTGACATTCAGCGTACCTTAAAACAATGGTAAACTTTGGTAAACTGGCTGGATGATGGGCTTCATGGCAGGGAATCCCATTTGTAATGAATACTGCAGTGGTGAAGGCAAGGACATCTACTGTTATGGTAAGGTTTTACATAACTGTAATTTCTGTCCCCCTTTCCTCTCATACAGTTACAGTCAATTACAAGTGCGAGTCAGTGTTTGGCATTGACAAACCCTTATTACTGTTTATGTTGGTGCTGATTTTTGCTTTCATATTTGCTTTTATTAGTATTTATTTTTAATATGCATATTTTTATTTAAACACTATATCACACTTATATGTTTCCTTATGTTGTAGATTCCCTTCAGTTACTATTACTATTATAATGTATCTGAAACTGGCTATAGTAAAATAGTCAAAACAGATAAATTAAATTAAAAATTAGACTGTTCACTTATTTTTAACACTGTTCATTGTCTTTCTGCTAAACACAATAGATCAAACTGGTTACAAATAACAGAAAACATGACCAGTTACAACTGCAGAATGAAAACAACACTCTATCAAGTCAGTGTGATAAATGATGAATAAGAGAGAGCAAGGTGCTCAGTGAAGAGCCTTCAAAGATGTAAAAATAATGAGCCTTGGCAATATGACAGCTTACTGTTTCCCTCTTTTACCCACATACAACATACACACAAACACACACACACGTGCACATATAGCCCTATAGTTTCTTTGAAGCTTTATTGTTTTACATGTATTTACGCATTTCCATTCTTCTGTGAAACTCTGCTTGACAACCTATAATTGTATGTATCAATTTTCAGTTACCTAAGAACCCTTCCTTTCTTCACTGTCAGGTTACTTTTAATCTGTTCTTGGTTTTGCTGCACGTCTGCTGTGTAACAGGCTCTGCTCATTAGTTCTAGAGATACCATAAGTCCCTTTATGCCATTCTGATTCAACGTAACAAAGATGAGCATTTACTAAGTACGCCTGTGTTGTATGTCTAGTCATGCCATAGTTCTAGCAGGATATCACAGATGTGAAGATGAAGAGTTGTTGTAAATCTAGAGACCTGGGGCAGAATCCCTTCAAAGCCCACATGCATACTGTATGTCATATACTATCCCCAAAAATAGGGGGCATCTGTTTTTTTGGATTTACCTGTTAACACAGTTGAAAACTCTAGTACAGAGGTGTTTAATAGTTGGCCCATGGGCCACAATCTGGCACACCAAAGCATTTTATGTGGCCATTGGCACATTGTTAAAACTTTTGTTTCTTCTGCTTGACTATAGTCAAAGATTAGAGATATGCCCATCAAAGCGGTTACACATCTCTTCTTACTCCTGGACAGAGGTGACAAACTACATTCACTCTATAGCAGGTATACAAAGTGGCTCCTGCTATAACTACACATCACATGACCACAACTCCAGAAACCACGTGACTGTAAAGTTGAGTTCCAATATTTGAAATGAGTAAAAAATTTGAAAAAAGCAGTTTTTGGTAGGGATTAAATCCAACATCAGGGACTATGATCCCACACACCATCTACTTACTGACCTTGAAATCACAGTATTTGGAGTACAGAGACTCCAATATATCACAGTTTTGGAGTTAACATATATTATGAATGGCTAGCAATTTCAGTCTTGATATTTCTAGGTCTGCAATTTCAGACTCAAAATGGATGATAGATATGCATATAAAGCAGAGATATATTGTATAGCAGTAATGTGCCCCCCCCTGAACTGTACCAAGATTGATATGTGCCCCTCCCTCCCACCCCAAGCCAGAAAGGTTGAGCACTCCTGCTCTAGCCCATTTGCTCTCTGAAGTTTTATTTGCTTCATATGTGACATAGACATCCATATTGCATTAAGTTACAGCCTACATAAATGCACCATCAGTGCACATGGGTTTAAATAATCCTATCCTTATGCAAATGTATTATTATTATTATCACCTGCCATTGAAAATCAGTTCCAAGGAAGATACTCCCTGGTCTATGGTACAGTGATTTACAATGGTTAATAGCATACCTCTCAACCTTTTAGAGCAAGAAATCTAGAGAAAGCCATAAATAATTGGGGACAAAGGCCCAAAAATAGGGACACTTTTTAAATATTGCTCTTACAAACTTGGAAAGTTGATAGAATAACAGGTGCTGCATTAGCACAGATTTCCTGAAGGGTATGAAGTCTAAAACTCAAATGTCTGTCATTATTTTCTGACTTAAAGTCAGAGTGATTTGCCAATGATTTGCTAGAAAAACCACAATCATATGTGAAATGAACCAAAACTATGAGGCAAAAATCTATACATTCTGCAAAAATCTGTATAGCTGAGAGGTATGGTTAATAGTAATCCTTCTTATCTTCAAATATGATTTTGTAGTTTATCTCTGCTTCATATTCACTCCCTGCTTTTGCAGCAATTCATCTGTTTCTAGACTATGACCCCTCATCTAGGATTTCATCACGGATGTAAGTTTTGCTCAGATACATATAGTAATGTCAGGAAACAAATGCACTTTCCATCTTTTAGGAACAGTATTTTCTTTAGAGGCATTTATAGACATACATAGAGGAGATAGATATTACTTACACGTTTTGCTTCTGGATTTTTTTATATTCCCAGATTAAAATTAAGTTATAAACTGGCTTGGAAGGTAAGTGAAGAGATACACAATACTATCTCTAGACTCCATGCACACACATATACACATGCATAAATATATAGAAGTATAGATACAAATATACATACATATAATATAATATATATATATATATATATATATATATATATATATATATATACATACAAATATATATATATATATATATATATATATATAGCTAGATAGATAAATAAATACATGTAGATATATGTATTTTTGTACGTGAGTGCATGCGCATGCACACACACACACACACACACACACACACACACACACACACACACACACCTTTGAACTAGTAGTAATGCTTAGCTGGGTGGGCATGAATTCCATTTCAAAGGGATACCACCCTCCTTTCTGTTTCATTGGAATTATTCCCCCTTTTATTTCCCTGGAATGTTTGTACCCCAGGTGTTTCAGTGATACTACACTGACCAGCAGTGCTTTCCTGGTCTAACGCAGACTCGTGTTGTTTCACTGAGATGATGTTCTTCCCTTGTATCATGCTGGAATATCAATATAAGGTGGTGTTTTACTGAAACAATACTAGCCCCTAGTATTTGAAGTGGATGACTATTGAAATGATGGGAGCAAAACTGCATTAAAAATGTAGCAGTGAGTTGCAGAATTAATGATTTCCACATGGGCTCATAGGTAGTTACTGGGCATGCAATCATGGAGACAATGAAGGAGCCCAGCCCAGTTTCCCAATTATAGTAAAATATCATCTGCGTGCGTGACAATCTCAAGGTCACAGTATGCTAATCAAGGCTGAGGGAATCAAACCGTGGAGCACAGGAAGCAACTCATAGCTTTAATCTTCTATGGTAACTGCCATTCACTGCTGTTTGTTTGAATCACTGATTATTTTTTCAAGTGTTTTGGCTCACAGGATCAGTTCTTGCACTTCAAACAGGGAACCCTTTAGAATGAGTAACATTATCCCTGAGTATTTTATTGTGAATATATTGGAATATATTGTCTTATGATGTTTCCCTGAGATAGCTGTGTTCCTTGTTACTTCAAGGGGATAATCATGGCCCTTCTTGTTTCACTGAGATAATGTTGGGGCCTAATATTTCACTGTCACTGTACTTGCTGCCGTATAACAGTGAAATACCACCCCCCCCCAACACCGCCCCCCCCAGCTTTTTCATTCACATTACACTTACTCCTGATCTTTATCTAAGGCTAAACAGGTTAGTACTAGGCTAGCTGTCCTTGCGAGCCATTTTAAGCCTAGCTAATTATCCCTGTGAGACTCAAACCCTGCATGTTGTGTTTGTAAGGTAAACACCTTAACCATTAGGCCACCCTCCCAACTGTGTTTATAATAAGTTATTTGCAGTAACACTGACTGCTGCTCTTTCCTAAGAAAGGCTTTGGTTCTGCTAATTCACTGTAATTATCGAATTCTTCTCTCTGAATAGCATGGTAATAGTTCTGGTGTTCCCTTAGCAATACTCTGAACCCAATAATTGAGAATGATGATGCTTTCTCCTTGTTTGTCACTGACAACTAATACTGTTCTGTGATGTCATTAATTTCTCATATTTCAGTGAAATGATTATAGTTCTTCTTATTCACTAACATGAATTTGAGTATTTTCATCACAAAATAGTAACACTGGAGGTACACTCCAGTTATAATTACTTCCATTTTTTTACTTTAACTGCAAAGCCCTTTGTCGCGCGTTCCTCTCTATCATAGATGACAAGCAGGCGGGGTATTTTGTTTAGATGCTTTAATACATAGAAAGAGTGAAGATAATATTCTTCAATGTGGCAACACCAGTATCAAACCAGTTTTGGCAATACAGCCTTCCTCAGTGATAGTTACAGAACATAAAGCACAAAACATATATAGTTATACACCACATTAATTAATTATTACAACCCTAAAAAAATAATCATCTATTACAAATGATCATAATCCACCAGATTTAAAAATCCAGCTTCTTTCTTTTTTATTAAGCAAGGCATGCCATCCTAACTTATTTGTCCTATCCCCCTGGATTTTGTCTATAACCATGAAACTGAATCTAGCAGGGCTATGTGTCAATGTATGCTTATAGGAAGCACTAGTTAATTTCTTATTCCGAATATCAGTAAGATGCTCACACATTCGTATACATAATGGGTGCGATGTTTGCCCAACATAAAAAGCTAAGCATGAACAAGATGCTAAATATATTAGCCAGTCTGTACCGCAATTAGCAAAGAATTTAATTTCATGAACCTTACTGGTGTTCCTACTGGAAAATTGTTTACACTTAAACATAAATTTACATGAAGAACAATGGCCACAAGGAAAATAATCCACCAATCTATCCCCAGGAAGTGTCAATTGTTGCTTCAATGAATTAGAGAATCCATGGTATTTGTAGTGACTAAAATGGGAACCTAAAGTCCGTCCCCATCTATACGAAAATTGACACCTAGGACTAAGAACCTAGCATAGTTCAGAATTGGCTAATAGAATATTCCAATTATTGTTAATAATGTCCGTAACAACACTGATGTTACGTCTATAAGTGGTGACAAATCTAATAGGATTATTCTTATTATCAGTTTTATCTCTATATTTCAATAGAGCCAATCTGTCCTGTTTTACAACCCAATTACTGGCAGCAGCAATATTACCTTGTCCATAGCCAGTCTCCTCAAACCTACAAATTACGCCTCGTTGATAAATCTCATAACTTTCTTGGGTGGAACAAATGCGCTTAATACGCATAAATTGAGACTTGGGTATAGTCCAGATGATGTAATGCAGATGCATACTATTAGCATACAAAAGATAATTATACTGGGGATATTTACGAAATACATGTCAATTGAGAGTATCATCAGGATTCCTAACCACAGTAACATCTAGAAATTTTATTTTTTTGGAATCACAGTTCAGTGTAAACTCTATTCCCCATTTATTTTGATTTAGATATTCTATAAACTCCAACAGATAACTTTGGTCAGCTCGCCATATCATCCAACAGTCATCTAAGTAATGTCTCCACATATCTAGTTCCACCATAACGATGTTATAATTATTATCATAAATTAATTGTTCTTCTAGGAACCCCATGAACAGGTCGGCATATACAGGAGCAAACGAAGCCCCCATGGCTGTACATTGTACCAGCCAATAACATTCTTCCTGAAAATAAAACACGTTCTTGGTCAAGACATGTTCAGCTATGCATACTAATAAAGAATTAAATCCAACTGGATAAATATTGCCCTTATCCAACCAATACTTTTATGCTTGAAGCCCTGCCCAATGAGAAATATTAGTGTACAACGAGGCTACATCAACTGTGCACAACAACCAACCAGGCTCTAACTGCATATCTGATATTATTCGGAGAAAGTGAGTCATGTTCTTAATCCTAGATCTTACCAATTCCAATAATAGCTGTAAATATTGGGTTACAAATACTGATAAAGGTTCAGTAAGAGACCCAATCCCAGACATGATTGGTCTACCCAATGGTTTCTCCAAATTTTTATGAATTTTTGGCAGTAAATATAAATATTGTTTTTGTAGATCCATAACTGTTAGTTGTTGTGCAACTGATTCAGTAATAATTCCCTCTTCCACAGCCTGCTGAAGAAATGTATCTATTTCTATTTTAAATCTATTGGTGGGGTCAAGTGTCATACACATGTAATACCTGGCATCCTTTAGTTGTCTGTGTGTCTCAGATAAATAATAACTCATATTCATTACTACCACAGCTCCACCTTTATCAGCTGGCAAAATACCTATAGTTTTCTTATTTTTTAAATTAATCAATGCCTGTTGTTCACAAATTGACAAATTATGATTCAATATAGTAGACTGACTCATCCTGAAATGCAGATCTTTGAGTACTGTGTCCTGAAAAATAGAAACATGTTTATTCATCGGCGGAACAAAAGTGGACTTACAAAATCTAAAATCCGTAGATCTTTGAGATTGCTCCTGATTACCAAAAAATATTTTAAGATTCAATAATCGACAAAATGCTACAACATCATTAACAATAACATCCTCATCAACGAAAAAGCCAGGCACATAGTTTATACCTTTATTCAGAAGTTGTTCTTCTGCCTCCGTCAACTGGACAGAAGAGATGTTATGAATATTGTATCTATCATTCAATGTGGTATCAGTACCTCGAGTAAGGTTTCCATACTGTCTATTCTTTCTTCTATGCTTCAGTCCTCCCCTATGTTTGCCCCCCCCAAAGGCTGATCCACACTACGTGATTTCTTAGGAAGCGGTGACCCTTGATGTGTAGTACATTCTATGTCTGTGGCTGAGGACTCATCACCTTATGTACTACTATACATACTTTTAGATTTTTTGAGAATGGATCTCGGCCTTTTCTTTTTCTGTGCATATATACTGGTATCCAGGCCAGTAAATTTAACATTCCTCTTGTGACCAAATGGTTTCCCCCGCTGGTAATCGGTCATATCCCTGTTAAATTTTTCATTTTTTTTAACCTTTAACTGCTTCTTAAGTTGTAATAAATCCTTAGCAAGTTTGTCAAAACATAATTTGTAATAGGCTTCCCCTCCTCACATAATACTTTCACTTCAGATATATACATATCTATCATCCGTTCATAATACAAAGCCCATTGATGCACTTTGTTATGCCTTTTCCCAATCCTCCGCTAAGGTTTCATCAATATGACCAACCAGTGGTTGGATTCGTATTCTCAGTCCCTGAGGGGTAATGTTTTTAGCCTGATAGGCATTAAATAATTTGGAATGCCACACATTAGTACGAAGCATTCTCGTGCTTTTAGTAAGTTTGTTGAAAGTTACTTCACATAAACTGCCTGGATCTCTGTTATTTATATCAACCTTATTTCCACTTAATTCAGTCAAACCAAAGGCTTGCAGATCATTTCTATCTGATGAAAGGCCTTGTAAGATGGCAACGAGATCCATTCTCTAACTCTACTACTTGCTGGAAATACAACATCTTTATGTGTCATCTCTCTAAGCAGTGCTGAAAGTTGGCTCAAGTCTGGAATAAACTTGCCTAGGTAGTTGACCATGCCAAGAAAACATTGCAGGGATTGAACATTGTCTGGAGCTGGCATCTCGAGAATGGCTGTTTGCTAAAAAGAGTCTGTTCGTAGACCTGTACTAGTAAATAAATGACCAATATAAGTAACTTCTTGCAGCCTGAATTTGCATTTCTGTGGACTGAGCTTAAGATTCACTTGATGTGCCCTTTCCAGAACTTTTCGATGGTTTCTGTCATGCTAAACTTCACCATTACCTCCTACTAGTATGTTGTCTACTATAATAGCACAAGGATACCCAGAAAAAAATTTACTCCATTGCACGTTGAAAGAATTCACTTGCAGAATTTTTCCCAAATGGCATTTTCAAAAATCTGTACCTGCCAAACGGAGAACTGAAAGTAATGAGCAATGAGGATTTTTTGTCAAGCTGAATTTGTCAAAATGAACTCTTTGCATCTAAGACAGAAAAAGCAGTGGCATTTGGCATCAAGGCTGCAACTTCTTTGACTATGTGCATTGGATGAGGAGGTCTTTTTAGTGCTTTGTTCAAATCTCGTGGGTCAATACATATATTCTGATGTCATTTGAGATTTTCTTATGAGCTACCACCATGGAAGATACCCACTCAGCTGGAGTTACAACTGGACAGATCACACCTTGTTGCATCATTTTACTAGTTCAACTTTGACTCTGTCCTGCATGGCTATTGGAACTTCTTGTGCTGGCCTGATAACTGGACTGAGCTCTGGGTCTAACTTCATGGAGTATACAACTGGAAGTTTGCCTAGTTTGGCTTCAAAAAGATCAGTATAGGTGGAAAAATGTACTGGGTAAAGGTCTTTTAAGCTAACATAATGGACTTCCTTATTAAATGAAAGTAGTCTCATTTTCAAACTGTCTCTGATCCCTAATAATGACTGGGCATGCCTCTTGACTACATAAAATAATAAGTCATAACTTTTTCCTTCCAGCAGACTAACATGAAAGCACTACTGAGCCTTCAGTCTGAATTTCTTCACTCCATAAACAACAAGCTTCACACACCTTGCCAAATCAAGCCTTTCACCATTACACACACTAACTAGCAAATGTTTCTACTGACATAACATTGCACTTGGAACCTGTATCAACTTTGAGCTCTGTGGGCTTGCTATTTATTCGAACAGTACAAAATATGTCATTCTTTGACCTTAAATCAACTGCATTAATTGTTTCATGAAGCACTGACACACCATCAACATAAAGAGTAGGGTTGCAATTTTCCAATTGATTGATTCATTTCTTAAAATGTTCCCTTCTAATAAAATAATGTGAGCCTTTTGATTTACAAACCCTTTTGAAATTATTCCATTTATTGCATTTGTGGCATTGCTGACCAAAAGCTAAACATTTCTCTTCTTTAGATTCATGGCTTCCACCACAGTTATGACAGTTGGCAATGAAACTAGGTTGGGGCTCATGATTTGAGATTGTTGAGTCACTCTTATGCTTCACTGAGAGTGAGCAAACTCTGGAATTTGCTAGAAATCTCTGGGGTTAACCAGTAGGTGCTGCAGGGGCTACAATTGCTGCCATGTGCTTGGGCCTGTTTCTTTTAACCATGTGCTGCATACTATCAG
Source organism: Protopterus annectens (assembly GCF_019279795.1). Classification (NCBI taxonomy): domain Eukaryota; kingdom Metazoa; phylum Chordata; order Ceratodontiformes; family Protopteridae; genus Protopterus; species Protopterus annectens. Next base: position 462,689,775 of record NC_056737.1, on the reverse strand, counting down.
CATGAGCTTTATCACTGTGCTTTCTAGAGCTATTCTCATTTGTAAGCATATTTGTTTTGCTTTTCCATGAGCTCGTATATCTGACAAATCTCAATGGCCTTATTCAAAGTTAAATCACTGTCAAAAAGCAAAATCTTTCTGACAGAATCATCTTTTATGCCACACACAAGTCTGTCCTTTATCAACGTATCCCTTAAGTCACCAAATCTGCACATTTTAGCCTTATTTTTCAGGTCAGTTATATATATGCTGCAAAAGTTTCACCGGGTTTTTGATCTCTTGTATAAAATATGTCTTTCCATTGGAACATTTGTCTGGTGTTTACATATTTCTGTAAATGTACATTTTAAGCACTCTGGGCCCTCCCTTGACGCAGCCGGTACAACATTATGATGGTTTTCCCCTTTCCTGTATAGATAGCAGGTGCATACACAAATGGACATTCCCTTTCAGTGGCTTCTGACCCAGCTAAATTAAGCAGAATAAAAGCCTTTGTACTGTCATCTTTATCAGAAAGTGCAGCCTGTATGAAAATGTCATACTCCTGCTCAAACACTCTCCAGTTCTCAGCAATATTATTGTCAAACACAAGTGCAATGGGTTTTCAAAATCTGTCTGCCATTCACACAAAGTATATACAAACACATTGAAAATATAGCCCTTGGAATTATGTACAAACAAAGTATTCTGTGAGCTTGTAATAACATTTAAATGCACAATAAATTCTTTGAAATACTTTACTTTGTGAAATATGCTCTGTAATGGCTGTAGTCTGTGAAATAACTTTACTGTAATACTGCATAAACATACAAACACTTCTGATAACTCAAGAATCTTTGCTTAATACAAAAATACATACTTTGTGAAAATGTGATTGTTTCCTCTTATTTTATTCATTTTATGCAATTCAGACTTTATTTCAAACATTTTCTTTAGTAATTTGAATATTTTTATCAATATCATACATATTGGTTTATGTGAATATCGTTTAGAAAGTTCTGTATGCCTCATTTCATATTTTGCAAATAAGTAATAGTGATGAGCAAGTTTTAATATCTGAAATTCGTTTCTGACTTGTTTTGAGAAGTATGCACATTGTAGGGATGACTCACTGCTGTATATGCCACCAGTTCCAAGCAAGTGCCTTAAGTCGTTTTAGTTATGCCGCCTCTAACTTCATGTCCTTTAGACATGCCGCTTCTGACACCATATCGCTCGTCCATCTCTAACATAGATGACAAGCAGGTGAGGTATTTCATGTAGATGCTTTAATACATAGAAAGACATCAGGATGAATAGCAGCATCATAAAATACAAACAAACTGGTAACAAACAGACCTTACATACATACATGCTTACATCTCAACAGCTTACTACAAAATGACAGTCAGACTTGCACGTGTTCAATATATTTATACACTTGTGCAAGCCCTTGGATAGCTTCTTAAAGGTACATACACACACACATTGATCTACACCCTTTATGACTTATTTTGATTACAGTGGATATCAGTATTCTGCTGAGACAGAATTTGATTCAGCTGTCTCATTGGGCCAAAATTGGCACTGCTTTAATGGAATGGCCCTAGATTCAGATATTACTCTAGGGTGATAGCCCCTTCAACCTCTGTAAAATGATGTTGGTTCTTTTTTAACTGAATCAGAAAATGGAAATGGACACTGATAATACTTGTTTCTTTGTTCACTGGGATAGCAAGTATCTCTGGTGGTATATATGCTATTGCTCCCTTTATATTTCCAGTACTAAAGTGGGATGACACTCACCACTTTTGTTTTCTGGAATGAAAATGAAACGTTATGCTGGGATAGTACCAGCGTCTGACATTATACATGGCATGGAAATGTCCCCCTGTGATCACTGTGATGGCACTGATTCTATGTAATATGGTGGCAGTAATTTCTGATGTTATTTTGCGATGGTTCAGGCCTTTTTACTCAGTGGGATGACACCAGTGTTGTTCCAGTGTTGTTTGCTGTTATTTTGGAATAAAGTTGACCTCCATATTAACCTTGGCATTATACTTGGAATATGATTTGACCCTTTTATTTATTAGGACACAATTTATCATATCTCACTGTCATGCCACTAGCCCCTGAAGTTATACTAAGATACAACCAGGCCCACGACATTACTGGGTTGGTACTGGGCTCTGGGGTTATACTAGAATGGAACTAGGCCCATGACATTACTTTGCTAGTACTAGGCTCTGTGTTTATAATAGAATGGAACTAGGTCCATTACATTACTGGGCTGGTGCTGGGCTCTGGGTTTATACTAGAATGGAACTAGACCTGTGAGATTACTGGGCTTTTACTGGGCTCTGGGGTTATACTAGAACAGAACTAGGCCCATGACATTACTTGGCTGGTACTGGGCTCTGGGGTTATACTATAATGGAACTAGGCCCATGCATACCTCTCAACCTCTTAGAGCAAGAAATATGGACAAAGCCATGAATAAAAGTGGAACAAAGGACCAAAAATACTGACATTTTTTTAAATATTGCTCTTACAAACTTAGAAAGTTGATAGAATAACAGGTTTTGCATTAGCATGAATTTTCTGAAGGGTATGAAGTCTGAAACTCTGTCATTATTTTCTAACTTCGGTCATTAATGATTTTCCACTAATTTGCCAGAAGACCACAATTTTATGAAAAACAGACCAGAAATATGAAGGAAAAATCTGGACATTCTGTGAAAATCTGTACAGTTGGGAGGTATGGGTACATGACATTACTGAGCTGGTACTGGGCTTTGGGGTTGTAATAGAATGGATCTAGGCCTGTGAGATTACTGGGCTGGCACTGGGCTCTCGGTTTATACTAGAATGGATCTAGGCCTGTGAGATTACTGGGCTGGCAATGGGCTCTCAGTTTATACTAGAATGGACCTAGGCCTGTGAGATTACTGGACTGGCACTGGGCTCTTGGTTTATACTAGAAGGGATCTAGGCCTGTGATATTACTGGCCTAGCTCTAGACTCTGATGTATAACATAAATCCCATTGTTTAATGAAATGCTGTTGTTATTTGTTACTCTGGGGTGTTAGTGAACTGCAATATTTGTATATACTGGTTCTTTTCATTCACTCGTTTGACAATGACCCTGTTTTACATAGACCAGACACATTTTTGCGACAGCACTGTTTATTTAGTTTACTAGAGTCACTTTTTTATTGTATTGGGATGGCATAAAATAGTTTTCAAGGGAATGGCACTAACCGTTGATTTTATACTTAGAAGGTACGGCCCTAGGTCAACTGGTGCCCTAGGCAAAAGGGCTCCACGGAGCCCCCCACCACACTACCTGGTGCCCCCATCCTGGTCTACCTATACCAAATAAATACTGGAAAGCGCCCCTGCTAGACCGGCGCCCTAGGCGACCGCCTAGTTGGCCTATGCCTACGGCCGGCTAGACCCCTTTAATTCAGCGGGATCTCGCTGGTTTTGTTTCACTTGAATGACACTGACCTTTGACATTATACCAAAATGATAACTGGAACAGCCTCTGATGTTATACCAGTAAGACATTTTGATACTATGTTAGGAAATAATAGTAGCCAGTTTCATTCAGTGGGATGGCTTGGCCTTCATTCTTTGGCGTGTCATTGGCTTTGATGTTATAATGGGAGGTCAGTGACCACTTTATTGTTTGAGCTGAGGCTACCTTTGTTTTGTCCATTAAAATAACATTGTGCTAGAATAACTCAGCCTTCTGTTTTTTAAATGGGATCATAGTGACCTCTGGCACAACATGTGGACTGACACTATCTTTTAAGTAAATTCAAAAAGATAACTTCAGTACATTGTGTTTCACTAGGAAATTCCTGATGTTTCACCACAATGATAACTTGTGTTTGACTAGGAAATTTCTAATGCTCCAGGAAGAAGATGCTGGCCCCTACTCTAATACAATGGTTTCATCTTTCTCTACAATTATGTCAATCAATGCTTTTCACTGGAATGCTAATCAATTATCATGCTTTTCTGTAATGCCACTGAGTCATGATTGGTCATTAGAATGACAAAGGCCACTGCTGTTAAACAGCAATGACATATGACATTACCGATGTTACCCAGCCACTGGGAATGCACAAGCCAGTGCATTTCTTTGTGCCAGTCCTAAGCCCAGATAAATGGGAAGGGTTGCATCAGGAAGAGCATCCGGCATAAAACATTTGCCAAATGAGATACGTGGAAAACAATACAGATTTACATACCGGATCGGTCAAGGCCTGGGTTAACAATGACCTCCACCAGTACTGTTTGCCAACATGGTGCTGGTGGAAATTGGGTTACTGTTGGCTGAAGGAGGAGAAGGAGAAGAAGAGGGGGAAGGCATGCCAGAAGGCAGTAAGAGAGGAGAAAGGTTAGGAGTGTGGTAGTGAGGGTAGGAACTTTGAATGTTGGCAGCATGACTGGTATAGAGAGAGAGCTAGCTGATATGATGGACAGAAGGAAGGTTGATATATTGTGTGTTCAAGAGACCAGGTGGAAGGGAAGTAAGGCCAGGTGTATTGGAGGTGGGTTCAAATTGTTCTATCATGGTGAGGATGGGAGGAGAAATGGAATAGGGGTTATCCTGAAGGAACAGTATGCCAAGAGTGTTTTGGAGGTGAAAAGAGTGTCAGATAGAGTGATGTTTATGAAGCTGGAAATTGATGTTGTAATGCTGATGGATGAGAAAGAAAAATTTTGGAGTGAGTTGGATGAAGTGGTGATGACTGTACCCAAGAGTTAGAGAGTGTTGATTGGAGCAAATTTCAATGGGCATGTTGATGAAGGGAACAGAGGGAATGAGGAAGTGATGGGTAGGTACGGTGTTAAGTAAAGGAATGCAGAAGGTCAGAAGGTAGTGGATTTTGCAAAAAGGATGGACATGCCTGTGGTGAATACGTATTTTAACAAGAAGGATGAACACAGGGTAACATACAAGAGTGGAGGGAGATGCACACAGGTGGATTATATCCTATGCATGAAGGCCAGTTTGAGGGAGATTGGAGACTATAAAGTGGTGACGGGGGAAAGTGTAGTTAGACAGCATAGAATGGTGGTCTGTAGAATGACGTTCGTGATCAAGAAGAGGAGGAGGAGTGTGAGGGCAGCACCAAGGATCAAATGGTGGAAACTGAAAAAGGGTGATTGTGAGGTGGAGTTCAGAGAAGAGTTAAGATGGGCACTGGGTGGCAGTAAACAGTTACTAAACAGCTGGGTAACTACAGCAGAGCTAGTAAGGGAGACTGCTAGAAAGATGCTTGGTGTGATATCTGGACAGAGGAAGGAGGACAAGGAGACCTGGTGGTGGAATGAGGAAGTACAGGAGAGTCTACAGAGAAAGAGGTTGGCGAAGAAGAATTGGGATTGTCAGAGAGATGAAGAAAGTAGATAGGAGTATAAGGAGATGAGGTGCATGGCAAAGAGAGAAGTGGCAAAGGATAAGGATAAGGCGTATGGAGTTGTATGAAAGGATGGACACTAAGGAGGGAGAAAAGGACCTGTACCAATTGGCTAGACAGAGGGACCGAGTTAGGAAAGATGTGCAGCAGGTAAGGGTGATAAAGGATAATGAGGGAAACATACAAGCAAGGTGAGTGTGTTGAACAGATGGAAAGAGTACTTTGAGGGATTGATGATTGAAGAAAATGAGAGAGAGAGAAGGTTGAATGATGTGGGAATAGTGAATCAGGAAGTACAATGGATTAACGAGGAGGAAATAAGGATAGCAATGAAGAGGATGAAGAATGGAAAGGCTGTTGGTCCAGATGACATACCTGTGGAAGCTTGGACATGTTTAGGAGAAATGGCAGTGGAATTTTTAACCAGATTATTTAATGAAATCTTGGAAAGTGAGAGGATGCCTGAGGAGTGGAGAAAAAGTGTTTTGTTATTGATTTTTGAGAATAAGGATGATGTGCAGAGCTGTAGTAACTACAGAGGGATAAAACTGATCAGTCACAGCATGAAATTATGGGAAAGAGTAGTAGAAGCTAAGTTAACAAGGGAGGTGATGATTAGTGATCAGCAGTATGGTTTCATGCCAGGAAAGAGCACTACAGATGCGATGTTTGCTCCGAGAATGTTGATGGAAAAGTACAGAGAAGGTCAGAAGGAGTTGCATTGTGTCTTTGTGGACTTAGAGAAAGCATATGACAGGGTGCCTAGAGAGGAGTTGTGGTATTGTATGAGGAAGTCAGGAGTGGCAGAGAAGAGTGGTACAGGATATGTACAAGGATAGTGTGACAGTGGTGTAATCTGCAGTGGGAGTGACAGATGCATTTAAGGTGGAGGTGGGATTACATCAAGGATCAGCTCTGAGCCCTTTCTTATTTGCAGTGGTGATGGACAGGTTGGCAGACGAGATCAGACAGGAGTCCCCGTGGACTATAATGTTTGCAGATGACATTGTGATATGTAGTGAGAGTAGGGAACAGGTTGAGGAGACCCTGGAGAGGTGGAGATATGCTCTAGAGAGGAGAGGAATGAAGGTCAGCAGGGCTAAGACAGAATATATGTGTGTGAATGAGAGGGAGGATAGAGGAATGGTGAGGATGCAGGGAGTAGAGATGGCGAAGGTAGATGAGTTTAAATATTTGGGATCAACAGTTCAGAGTCATGGCGAGTGTGGAAGAGAGGTAAAGAAGAGAATACAGGCAGGATGGAGTGGGAGGAGAAGAGTGTCAGGAGTGATTTGTGACAGACGAGTACCAGTAAGAGTGAAAGGGAAGGTCTACAAGAGGGTAGTGAGACCAGCTATGTTATATTGGTTGGAGACAGTGGCATTGACAAAAAGGCAGGAGTCAGAGCTGGATGTGGCAGAGTTAAAGATGTTAAGATTTGTACTGGGTGCGACGAGGGTAGACAGGATTAGGAATAAGTATATTAGAGAGTCAGCCCAGGTTGGACAGTTTGGAGACAAAGCCAGAGAGGCGAGATTGCGTTGGTTAGGATGTGTGCTGAGGAAGGATGCTGGGTATGTTGAGAAAAGCATACTAATGATGAAGCTGCCAGGTAAGAGGAAAAGAGGAAGGCTTAAGATAAGGTTTATCAATGTGGTGAGAGAGGACATGCAGGTGGCTGGTGTGACAGAGCAGGATGCAGAGGACAGGAAGAAATGGAAACAGGTGACCCACTGTGGTGACCCCTAATGGGAACAGCCAAAAGAAAAATAAGTTATACTAGGAAGATGTAGATGCTGTTTATTCGCTGTACCTTATGAACCAGAACACAACTCCTGCAACTGACTGAATTCATTGTGATGCAGACATATGTAATGACAAAAAAAAAAAAAACTCTCTGCAAAAATATGCATCAGTGTTTTTGTATACAATGCTACATTATTAGATTCAGTTTAACCATATATCCAGACTTTGCCAGAGGAAGCTAAATATATGTTTGCACCTGACTTTATGTAAACACTTGAGACATGAAAACAATAAGAAGCTACTGCACATCAGAAACAATTCAAAATGCCTTATCTATGATCAGACTGAATATGGCCATATGGTACTTCAGGAGTTAACAGTGTTTTGCTGACCACAGGCTTTGAGAAAAAAAAAAGTTTGTCCTTACTATTAGATAGCCTCTGACGTAGTCTAACTGAAGAAATTGTGTCCTGTATGTACTTTCAGTAATTACTGTTGGTACAGGTACACTGTACACACTAAGCCTCAAGGCATAAATATTCAAACATAAGCAAGATGGTGTTTTTTAAACTCAGAGTCTGTATGTGGTAATGTAACGTAACTGAGGCTAGAGGAAATAAGTGATGCAACATAAAAAACTGGTCAGATAAAGCAGGGCTGTCTGCCCCTTCCTCTGATGTGTATTCCTGTATCATGAGGCTAGACAAATTATCTCTTCTGCTAAATATTTAAAGAAAACAAAAAAATCAGCTGAGTGCTATGGGTTATAGAGACCATGCCATCTTCTATTGACCAAGTGTGCATAAATGCAAAGATAGTGAAAACACAAAAGAGGAATTCCCCACACCCTGAAGTACTGCAGCCACAGACATTCAGGTATGTAAGCAAATGGAGTATAAGGAACTGAAGCCTCTACAAAATTCAAACTCCTCTTCTTCTACACAGAAGCAGACTTCACTGAAATGGACAGTGCATGAATGCCCTAGACTTCAGAAGGGGAGAACTAATACTTTGGGTGGTGTACATGACAAAGCTAAAGCTTAGAACAAAGAAATCTGGATCTGCTTTGCACAATGTTTCAAGAAGTGGCAGAATAAACCTATTCTTGAGAATAAAAGATATAGTTTAAATAGTTTTCTGAACTTTTACTCATTTTCTATATGTCAGTATATGGAAATCACAACTTTACATATACTGTTAGCTAGTCGAGATGCAAACATCATATCTATAATATCTAAACCAGTGGAAAGTGCATTCACAAGAAACTGCTGCTCCAAACAGACAACCCATCCCTGACTCTGCATATAATACTTCTAGGACTGCACAAAATTAAAGAAGAGTGAACATTGTTAAAAAATTCACATTATTCTCTGAGTTGTGCAACCTCCCCACAATTATAGCAACTGTGACAAAGCAAGTTCTGACATACCAGGATGTTGATATTTTGACAACAATAATTTTGCATACGCAATGTTTTGAGATCGATGAACAGTATGCATGATAAGCATTAGCGGTCCTGTTAAATGCACACAGCAATCAGCTACGTGGAAATGCTGCTATTAATTAAAGGAGTGAAATAATTGAAAAGAAGAACTGAGTAACATAGCATGTGAAAAGAATTTAAAATCTTCCTGACTGTAAATATGTAGTACCTATTTCATTGTTTTATATACTTTGCAGAATGCTTGAAATCAGTAATCTACTTCCTGATTATTATAATACTGTGTTATACCTTTCAGTCTGCAATCCATTTGTTGTACATTGTAAATCAAATGTTTGTATTTGAGTACTCCCAATTCAGTTCTGAAAATGGGCATTTCCTGGAGGGGCTAACTGTAAATTCACAAGATGTCATGATTTCAAAAAGTCAGCATTTGGTCACAAAGACTGAGGGAAAGCAGCCAGCAATGTATCATGTTGGGGTTCATATGTAATTTAAAGAATGGACATTTTTTTATGTAGATATAAGAGCAGTACTAAGAAATAAGTAGGATGTGTGAATACCCCCCCTTCTGTGGTGAAAGGCAGGATTGGCAAGGAAGACCCAGGAAGGTAAGGGAGAGGATCTAACGCTTATTAAATAGCCCCTCACAGAGTGGTAGTGGTACCCTAGGGAGAGTGAAGGACTTATTAGACAGCTTTCCTACTGACAGCCTATGTATGTACTATATGAAATAATCAGATAGATAATAATGGGCCCTTGGTGTAATGTTGGAAAAGGCTAGGTATCAACTGTAGGGTTAGGGAACTGATGCATAAACTGATTTATAACAAGGTGTCCGCAAAAGTCTTGCCTTTGTCCACCTCTCCTGAATCTAAAATTGGCAGACAGTATAGTAATAAATACATTTGCTGTGGCCATTCAACTCCATTGATGAGAGTTGTGTTGTTTTTATATGCCAAAAACTGGTAGATGAAACGTGAAATGCAAAAATGATTGAGTAAATCATGATGAAAGCTATCTATTCACAGAATCAGACAAAGGTTCTAAAATGTATCCTTGACTAATCTAGAATCAGATCAGTGTTCTAATTTTGCCATATGCTCTCTAGGACTTGCAGCAGTAGCAGTTACAAACTTGAATAATTTTGTAAACTTTTAAATGTGTTCATTCTTTATGAGTCTATAGCCTATGCATTGTCATTCGTTCAGTTTATAGACTAAAATGAATTAATCTTTGTTCCTGTCATGATGCATATGCATTTTACCCTCTGTCTTGTCAGTCTTTGCAAGCACTTTGGTCTACTTCATCAGAATGAATTGCCTATACATTTATACAGATATGACAGCAGGAAACTAGTAATGATACCAACAAACTAATCAAAATTTAGTCAGTGTTTTCAAGTGTGGACTATACCTTTTAATTAATACTCTGCTTAGACAAAATGGATAACAACTGCACACAATAAGACTGACTCTTTAACAGATGCACCTTGTTTACATACAATACTCTTGGGGATAAGCGTGAAAATATGCAGCTTACAAAGTTAGAGCATCTTCTTTTAAACAACATTCAAAATTCTAGGCAGAGCACCTAGAACGTAGAAGCAGGACTCCACTAGTAAATTATTACATTTATTTTATTTATTTTTATTTTACATTTCTTGACCGGGATAGTCCGATTGGATGCATGTCCATTTTCAGCGGCGGCCCGGGGAGAAAAGCTCCACATAGATAGCAAGTTACATTAATATAAACAGACTACATATCACTACTTTGATAATTAATACATAAGAGGAAAGAGAAGATACAAATATATACATTAACATTTAGCCAACACCTTATTAATGATAGACTCAGAGATGAGCATACTTTATATACCTTAGGTACTCCATTATTGATTTGGAGAAAGAGGAAGTGAGGGGTTAGTCTGGTTTAGAGCATTGGCAGAGCCATTGGGTTTTAAAATGGTAGAGTAGACCTTTCTTGAATTTGTTTTGGGAGGTGGCATTGGTAATTTGAGGAGGAAGAGAGTTCCATATTTTACCAATGGCATTGGCAAACAGAGAGTCACCACCTAAATTACAGGATTTGATCGTTTGTACAAGTAACCTGTTTGATGAGCGCAGACTGTTTAGATTTGTGTAGGGAGTGATTAGCTTACTCAGTGCAGGAATGTTGTCAGGTTGATTGAGAATTTTAAATGCTACTGTTAGTTGGTTCTGCTTGAGTAGGTTTGGTAGTTCAATCCAACCAAGGTTAAGTAGGTTAATACAGTGATGGGTTTTATAGGGCATGCCTGTAGCAAATCTAGCAATATGATTATAACAACAGGTGAGTTTATTTAGATCTGATTTTTAAGGTTAGTGAGTATGGGGGAGGCATATAGGAGGGTAGAGAGAAGATGTGAGTGGGCAATGGCCACTTTTGCCATGGGAGTCAGAAAGGATTTTATTCTATATAAGGACCCCAGTTTCTTATTCACAGTTTTAATAGTTTGGTTGATGTGCAAATCAAATCTAAGATTGTTGTCGATGGTAACACCTAGTAGTTTGGTATTGTGGTCAGGGGAGATAATAGTCCCGTTCTTGGATTGTACAGTAAAGGGTATGTGGGTAGGTTTATGGGTAGGATGGAAGAGTAGCAGCTTGGTTTTCTTTGGATTGAGGATCAAATGGCGTCCTAACAACCATTCTTCTACTGCAGTGAAACAGTCTTGGGTTTTAGATAGTAGATGAACTGGCGATATGTCTGAGCAAATGAGTGTCGAGTCATCGGCATATTGAATACAAGAGGTCTCAGGAATAATTTTGTAGAGATCATTAATAAAAATAGAAAAGAGAAGTGGTCCCAGTATGAAACCTTGGGGGACCCCTATGGAATTAGGTAAGAGGGTGGAGAGCTTGTTATGCCAGAGTACAGCTTGTTTCCTATCAGAGAGATAGGCATAGAACCAATCAAGAGTTTTGTTATCTAGGTAGAGAGTTTTTAGGGTGTTAAGAAGTTGTTGGTGGTTGACCATATCAAAGGCCTTTGATAGATCCAAAAAGAGTGCTGATGATATTTTTTTGTCATTCTTGTTATGGTTGATAGTGTCTGTGAAAGAGAGGAGGGCGGTGGTAGCACTATGCTTGGACCTGAAACCATGTTGTGAACTAGTTAAAAGATTGCTCTCAGTTAGGTAGTGTACAAGTTGTTTGTGTATACATTTTTCCATGATTTTGACGAGTGGTGACAATATGGCTATAGGTCTATAATTTGACAGGTCAGTGGATGTGCCTCCTTTGTGGAGAGGGATTACATAGAAGATTTTCCATATAGAGGGGATAGTGGATTCTGTTATGGTATGATTAATTAAGATAGAGATGGGGTAGGCTATAGCCTCTGCAGCTTTTTGTAAATATATAGCTGGAAGTAGGTCTGCAGAGAGGGTGGTTGGCTTTAATTTCTTTAACAAGGATCGAATAAAGGAAGTGGAAACTGGTTGGAGATTAAAGGATGGCTTAGTCTTCAGGATGGAGCCTATTATAGGGGGGTTGGTGGCAGGTTGTTGGTCAGCTAGGGATTTAATAACATTGATAAAGAAAATGTTAAAGGTAGTGGCCACCTCTTCTGGGATTTTATCACATAGGTCCACCGGTGTAGGAGTGGAGGACTTGCCTGGGAGGAGAAGATTATTTAGACCCGCCCAAAACTTTTGGGGATTATGTTGGTTTTTGTGTTGTAGTTGATAGTAATAGTTTTTTTTGTCAAGTGAAATGGATTTTTTTGTCTCATTTCTTAGTTGTTGGAACTTGATGCGGTCTAGGGATGCTTTGGTAGCACGCCATTTGGCCCAGGCTTTATTTCTAAGTTTAATTTTGGATGTAGAGTCTTTTGTTAGCCAAGGTGCTATTTGGTTTTTGGTTTTGATTAACCATTTGGGGGCATGAGAATCTAGTATATTTAGGAACGTGGAGTTAAAGTTTGTTACTGCTTCTTCAAGGGGGAGGTATTTAAGAGTTGACCAGTTACAGGACTGCAGCTCAAGTTGGAATTTAGTGAGGTCAAATTGTTTTGTGTTCCTGACTGACCTGTACACGGGTAGTTTGCAGCTCCCTACTTTGCTTTTCCCTAGATAGGTGATGAGGTGATCACTTAGATCATTTGGAAGAGTCCCAGACATATAGATATGGGGTTGATTGTTTGTGAGTATCCAGTCTAGGATACTTTCTTTTTGTTTGGTGTTCCCAATTCTGGTGGGGGAGGTTATAATCTGTGAGAACCCGTGGAGATTTATGTGGGTGGGGTTTGTTTCTGAGGAACATTGATTCCAGTCAATATTGACATCGCCCACAATTATGGTTTCTTGGGGGTAGTTATTAGCAAGCCAGTTTAAAATGTTCTCAAGTGTTTCGGAGTTATTTCCAGGGGGGATATAGATCACAATTAGGTTTATGCTTTTATCCTTATTCAGTTGTAGTTTTAGGGCAATTAACTCTGCATTAGAGATCAGGGGTGGTTGAGTAGGGTTCAAAGTAATGTTGAGTGGGCTTTTAGAGAGGACGGCAATACCACCCCCTTTTTTTTTGGGGAGGTCGGACCAATATATGTTATAGCCAGGTGGAACGATCTCATTATCGTTGGTCACTGGTTTAAGCCAGGTTTCTGTCAGGCACATGATGTCGGGGAGGTAGGTTGCTAAGAGAGCATGTAGGTTGTGTATCTTATTGTTTAGGCTTCTAATATTTAGGTGGCAAATTAGGAGGGAATTGGGAGATCTAAGAAATAGAGATGGGCTATTAGAATTTGTGATTGGTGGGGGGCCCGGGTTTAGGTGGATGTCTCCATCTATAGTAATATTTTTTCTTAGGTATTCTAGTAGCTTCATAAGTTTGAGTAACAGTTTTTCAGCATGTTTGGATTTGGGGTGGTTTGTTTTTGGTTTGTAGGAGAAGTGGTAATTGGTATTCAATGGTTTAATGCTTAGGTAGTGAGTAGTGTGAGTAGTGTTGAGTGGGGTTGAGGGAGTACTAGTTTGGTACCTAGGATAGTAAAATCCTGAGTGTGACTGGCCCTCGTATTTAGTTAGCAGGTATAATGTAATAAAGACTGATAGGGCAAGAGGTACAATTTTTAGGGCTGGCTTTGTGATCAGGGGTCGGGAGGACTTCATAATGATACTGTGCTAGTAAGTGGCTATGCGATGAGCAAGTATGTTTGGAGTGGTGTAAGTGGTGGAAGATGGGGATGGGAAGAAAGGCAGAGAGATTTGAGTGGCTAGAAAATAAGGGTGGGGCGTGGTTAGTTAGGTATAAAAGTAGGAGTGCTGGGGGCGGGTGGGATATAGGGGCAGGGCGGGGCGCGAAGTGAGCCCGAGTGTAGCGAGGGCGAGCGGAGCGGGGTTACACCCACCCCACACTGCCCGAGGGCAGGTAGTAAAGTAGGTATTTTGTTACCTTGTGCTGGAGTTTAGCAAGTACAGATAATAATCTCAGCACTTTCTTTTATTGTTTTAGAGGTAATTCCAATTAATCTCTACTTTTCCTTTGATTTTAGGGCCAGTTTAGCAATATTTGCTTTAGATAAGATGAATTACTGCTGTATAAAGAATCTAGTATGCTAACCTTGGAGGGGTTACTTTATTACAACTAGCAGACTCCAATATTTGTAGATATTAACCTTGTTAGTTATTTTATTTTAGTGGACCAGTTCTTTGCTGAGCGTTCAGCTCAGATAATGCCTTCCTTCTATTAGCTCTTCTTCTAATTGCGCTTTCTGGAGAGAGTGGCCAGGGTAAGTAATGGGCAGTACCTGGATAGATACAGAAAATAAGCTTACGTTTAAAACTGTTCTGTACGCTGTGTGATAATACAGTGTTAACTAAAGTCAGGGTTAGACAATGAAACTAATGGAGTAAATACAAAACAAGGTGATTATAGCACGCCAAAATCAAAACAAACAGATTGCTCAAGTTTGTACATTATTTGTTTTAACACTTTCAAAAGCTAATAAACATAATCTGAAAAAAAAAACATATGCACTGCAAGCTGATTAAAATTAAGAACAACAGTGTTACAAGGTATTAACATGCAGCCAGAATAAGAAATGTAAAACCTGTGACATTATATAGCTGAATGATTCAGAAAATATACACAAACTATAATGTTAAGAAGCCATTCTCAAGGAAAAAAAACAACTAAATTAAATCAATCTCTCTAAAAATGCAGGGCTTCCTTTCTTTTAATACTAATAGTGATACCCATTGCCTTGGTACACAGTAGAAAAGCAGGAGGCCAGATTTATTAATTCCACCACTAATTTAAATATTGTGACACCTGTGCACTGGCCCAGTAATTAAGGAGCCTCAATCCTCACCACTAACACCAGTGAGGGGCATGCACATTGGGAAGGATAACAAATACACACACAGTAAAGTACAATTTCTCTTAAGAGATCACAGTCAGTCTGGGGCTGGTTTCTCCTTTTCTCTCCAGATCCCCAATAAGACTTCCCACTGGCACAGCTAAAGAGTGGAGTCCTTAGCCAGGTTTCCAAGCCAAGTCCTCTCAGCACTCCCTCTATCCAACCAGTGCTTTGTGTCCCTGCCCAAGTAGCTGACACACACACACACACACACACACACACACACACACACACACACACACACACACACACTGGTGAAGTAACATTCCTGGGGAAGGCTGGCACAAGTTCACTAGGTATGCCCCTTCTGCCCAGGCTATAAGGTAGTAATCCAATGCCACCAGAACCACTATTTATCAGCTACTATAAGGCGCTTCCCAAAGGATGACCAATTTCTCTGTATAATAATAATGTTATCCAATTAGTAAGTGTGACCAGAACTTTTAAAGCTATTGGAGTGGCTTGGACAGTATCAACAAATACAAGTGATGTACTCTAAGAGCTTAAATTACCTTTACACAAAACAACCACAGTTGAAAGGTTTAAAAATATTTAATAATAAATAATAAAAACACAAGACAATACTTATTACTTCAACACAATGACATTACAGAGTTCAGAAATCACAAGAAAATGCTTTAAAACAATACTGTAGAATAGTCTGTCATAAATATAGAAAACAGCTAGACTAATCTGGCTATTTTTATCTATCTCTAAAAGAAATCACTGTTCTAAACAAATATCTTCCAGAGCAAAGGCAGAGTGTTGGTGATGTCGTCAGTTCTGAAGACAAATACAAAATGCTATATATTTCTCTCTGAAATCGATAATTCATCACTGCTGACTCGCTTTAGATTACATCATTCCTGACACTGCTCTGGCTCCCATGCTACCAGAAACTCTAAATTTACATTACTTAGTAAGCTTGCACCTGGTCAGGAAGCCGCAGTAATAAAATACATTATACATGTAAAATCTAGCAATTAACTTTTATCCTAAGACAATAGAAATAATTCCTTCATCCAGACATCCTGTCTCCGAGCTTTGAGATCAAACAGTCATAAAATGCTTTACTTTATCAGCTTTCTTCTAGCAGGGTGCACTGTGGTTACATTTTTGAAGTTCAGAACATATGACACAGTTTTTCTTACATTTAGTTTTCTTACATTTGTAAAACAGCCTGTGGATTATATTAGTAGTTACAATGGCATAGTATCATCTATTAAATTCTATCTAGCTGGGCTGGCAGCCTTTCAGTTTTTTACAATTATCACAATAATAAAGATTAAAAACTACATTGAATTTTTTTTCACATATATGAAACTATGTCAGATGAAATTATAATTTTACTGATGCAATAGGAAAAACTGTTAAATATACCCAGTCAAAGGAACTGAGCAGTTTGAATTTAGAAATGCACTATAACAGAATGGCCATGAAACTCTATATATTACTTAACATTAAAGAGTCTTAAAACAATGGGGGGGGGTTCAGAAAGGGTTATTGCAATGTAGAAACCTTATCTCTGAAGGGTCCTATATCAGGATAAGCCTTTCTTATTCACAGATTGCTCTAGTACTGAGGTTTCCCCCTGGCTCAAAGCTCAGCATAGTGATCAGACTCACTGGGGAAGATGCATGGTAATGCAGCAGTCCAGGGGGTAACTAATACTAATTAAACATGTGACTCCAAATATGTTCAGTTGAGAGATTTTACTTTGCCAAACAATATTTTACTCTAGGAGAAAAAAGGAAACACTGTCAAAAGATGTCATTCATTCATTCACTACTGTGAGAGCATTCACAGTGTATGTAAGTACAGCTGAGCCATGTGTTGGAGGTATGTGAGTGTGTATGGTACAGACGTGTGTGTGTGTGTGTCTGCAGGTGCATGCATGAGGCTGAATGAATATATGGCCACACTTTGTGTGTGTGTGTGTGTGTGTGTGTGTGTGTGTGTGTGTGTGTGTGTGTGTGTGTGTGTGTGTGTGTGTGCGCGCGTGTGTGTGAATGGGAGTATGCATATGTGTATGTGCATAGTATCTGAATGTGTGTGGGGGGGGGTCAGGTGTGCCTTTGCTATCGTGATACATGAGCTACTAAGAAGAAGAATAATGAGGCTAGGTCTGGCAGTGCAGTTTTCAATTCAGAGATATGGTAATTAGCTGCTAATGATATGCATTTCAGTTTGGTTGTATCATATCTCTGAATCGGTATTTCTTTCCATTTTGATAAATCACCAGAACAAGAAGAATTCTTTGAACTCAGTAGTAAGGGTTTTTAAACAACAGCTCAGAAATTAGAAAAAAATATTAAAAGCTATGGTATAGGTGCATGAGAAGAAAAGCATTGTTTTATCCAAATTTTCATTAGAAGAAACACTTGAAAATGCTAGAATAACTGAGCTGTCAGAAGCACAGGTGAAGATGATAGAATATAGCGAGTTAAAATGAATATCTTATTAAAATGTATCAAGTGATGAAAAATGCATCCAAATAATGTAAACATTTCAAGAGATAGATAAATGAAAATACACATGGGATACAAAGTAACAGCTCTCTGCAGATAATTTGGAGTTTCTTTTCCAACTTGATTTAAGTTTTGTGTTTTTGGGTAAAAAAATATATAATTTCCCAAAATGTGCAGAAGCTCAGATAATAGAAAGACAAGAATGTGTGACACACAGAAGAAAATATATGACAGCTCTCAACATATAGGAATACATATAAAAAACACATATGCAAAATATCTGATATATGGCTAAAAACAAAGCTGAAAAGTAACTAACAGTAAGATGCTGTCCATACTTATGTCTAAGCTAACAAAAAACAAACAGTGAATTAAGACCAAAACTTACTGTCAGGAGGATAGAATGTTAGTAAATGTGTTTATCAGTGTATGTGAGTATTAGAAGTATATTCAAAAAGTACAGAACACAACCAGCATTAAATAAAACAACTCTGAAAGCACAGGGGCAGCAATTCAGGCATGCAAATTTTATAAACTATTTATTTTTGAAATGAATGCCAAGTTAATGAAAGGTCAGTCATTGCAATATTTTGTGTTCTACATGGAAAAAGATATTCATTGCTGAGTTACCCCACAGCAAAATTAACTGAGTTAATAAAGACCCTGAGGTTCACAGGTACTTTCTAAGTTATTGATCTGTGAGGATCTTTAAAAAGCCTAGCCTTAAATTCTCATGGTGGGTTGTAGCCCTTATATTACAAAAATGAATAACCCAGAGGTGAGCAGAACACAGATATGTTGGGACATTTACTTGTTATCCCTGTCCATGAGAAACATAGCCCTCAACCTCTTAGAGCAGGAAATATGGACAAAGCCATAAATAATGTGGGGACAAAGGGCCAAAAATATGGACAATTTTTAAATATTACTCTTACAAACTTTTGCATTAGTGTGAATTTTCTGAGGAACATGGAGTCTGAAACTCAATGTATGTCATTATTTTCTGACTTCAATCCTCAATTATTTGCCAATGATTTGCCAGAAACCCACAATTTTATTGAGAAACAGACCAAAAATATGAGTCAAAAATCTGAAATTTGTACAGTTGACAGGTATAATGAGGGACATGAGGTGCTAGACCAGGGGTGATTTGTGGTTTCCCATCCATTCATCCAAAGTACATTTGGAAAGGGTACGAGAACTAGTTCATTTTATGTGGAGTGGAAGATGGTTCCACATAAGATGTATTCTCTGCTAAACCACCTGTTCATCCAATGTGTACTAGTTATGTTGCAAAACAGACTAAGACCCCTTGAGTGGGTGTTCTTGCTATTATTGGACTTGTGAATGGAAAGTAGGTCTTACAGGACAGGGACTTTTGAGGTTCCATATGCAAGGTTAAGGTAATCTCTTAGTAGCCATTATGACACTAAAAAAGGGTCAAGGATTTAAGATGGTCTGCACAGTTTTTGTGATTTAGGCCCTTGATTTATTAATTTATTTATTTATTTACTTATTTACTTACTTATTTATTTATTTTAGTGAGAATGCATTGTGGTCACCCCAGGTATGACAAGTGTAAACACAGGTACATACTGAATGGGAAATTATATTCAATGACTGGTCTGATGAGAATTGAATACAGTGGAATGATTACATTCCTGGACCTGGATATCATACATACAAGATGATTTATGATAAAGGGCATCCTTACAATAGTGAATACATGGTGATCAAAGGAGAGTTAGTTGTTGACATAGTTCCCAGATTCTGGACTACAGGATCAATTTTCAGGGATGTGTTATCAATGTGACAGTTACAAAGGAAGTCATGCTTGATGAAATATATGATTACACATTTCTTAGCATTTAGTTTTAGTCAATGATTTTGACAGCAGCTATTTGTTTAGGAAAGCTCATCTTGGAGGACTTTGGTATCCTCTGGAGAGTTTATGATGTCATCAAGTTTACAACTGTCTGCACACTTGGTCAGCCATGAACCCTTAACATTTGCATTGAACCCATAACACTCAACCTCTTAGAGCAAGAAATCTGGACAAAGCCATAAATAATGGGGTGAGGCAAAGGACCAAAAATATGGATGATTTTTAAATACTGCCCTTACAAAATTAGAAAGTAGATAGAATAACAGGCTTTTCATTAACTTACATTTTCTGAAGGATGTAAAGCCTGAAACTCAAATGTCTGTCATTATTTTCTGGCTTTATTCCTCAATGATTTGCATAAAACTACAATTTTATGAGAAAGAGGCCAAAAATATGAAGCAAAAATCTTGACATTCTGCAGAAATCTGTACAGTTGAGAGGTATGTTTGAACTCCAAGAATTAAATGACAAAAAGGAATGCCCAATGACTGAACTCTGGGGAATACCACTAGGGATAGGTCTTTTGGAAGAGGTAGAGTCACTCACCCTAATTTGTACTTTTCTATTTGTGAGCCAGTTTGCTATCCCATGAGTTCTATAGGGATTTAAATTTAGATTTTCTGTATTTTTTAATTTTTCTAAGTCTTTTGGTTTTCTAATACCATGATGGGAATGTACCCTATTCCTAAGTCAAAGTATGATTAAAGGTCATGAAATTAGTATAATTTCAATCTTTGATGTTAGCCAGTATTCTTTGCAGCACCTGCAATGTGCCCAGTTATGACTCCTTCTACAATTCATATGGATTTACATGTATCAATAACATATCTAAGTACGATTGTAAATTCTTTTTTATAAGACCCATTGCTCCTACTACTATTGGAACTATCTGAGTACCTTCTTCTACATTGCCCTCATTTCTGCCTGCAAATCCTGGTATTTTATGACTTTGTATCTCTCTTTATGTAAGACACTGTAGTCACTGATTGTAGCAATTTCCATGATCAATGCTACTTTTCTCTTCTTTTCATGGACTACTATATCTGGTTTACTTGCATCTGTTTTTTGAACTGTTGGTGATGGGTGATCCCATGTGATATAAACTTCATTATTTTCAATAAGGCTTTGTGGCTCATGTTTCCATTGTTTTCAGATACTTCTATATTATAATGTTTGCACAATTACCCAATGCAACAGTCTTGGCACATTATTACGCCCTTCAGTATACAGTCCTTCTGCCATTATTATATCACAACCAGCAACAAGATGTGTGACTGTTTTCATTCTGTTTTACAAAACCTACATTTGTCTGTTTCTTCCACAGGTTCAATGGACTTTGTAAACCAACATGTACTTAGTCCCCTGTCCTGGGCCACTACTATTAACCTTTCATCTTTTGGTTTAAATTTACCTGTCCTTAACCATTCCTGAATTTCATCCTGATCAACATGAGGTTGTTCTAAGAGTTTTCTCTACTTGCAACTATATTTATACATTTTACACATTTCTTGCCTTCTCAACTGATTCTTCACCTTACATTCTTTCTTCTGATTTTTGGAACATTCACTTGCTGCCTGATTATTATCGACTTCTAGTTTGATTTCCGTTCCCACTTGATGCCAATATGCTTCTGCTAAACTAAGCAAGGAAGTTATCGTAGACTTTTTCTCCTCATGTTTCAAAACATTCACTATGTGAGGTCAGCAGATATGTATGCAGTCCCACAGTTGCAGATTTATATATGTAATCAATTTCAAGGAGGCCCATACAGCCTTCAGAATGAGGAATATATAGTCTTGGTGTACACAGATTTTTTTAAAAATCATTTGATGAGCATGAAGCATCCTTCTTGTTTTCCTCTCCAACCTATCCAACACCGTTTGGGGCCAATCAATCACTCCAAAACTGTAAGTTAGGACAGGAATAGCAAACTGGTTTATAGCTTGCACTTTGTTCCAAGATGTCAATGCTATTTTCAGTACTAATTTTTTAAACTAAGTTTTATTTGCATCTGTTCATGTTTTATTGTTGATCCTTCATCAATTCCCAAATATTTATACACTCCCTCTTGCTCAAGTTCTTTTATAGCACATTCCTGTCCCAAACTAATGTTTTTTTGGTGCTGCAGCTTTCCTGCTTTAAAGGTTGCTTTTGCACATTTATCAAGACCAGATGACATTCTTATATCATCTGGGAATGTTTTAACCACTTGCAGTTGTGCTTTCAGTTCCTCATCTGGTGAAGTATACAGTTTTAAATCATCTACAAAAACAAGATGAGAAGTCTTTACACTTTGCTGTTTTCTGGGAACCAGCTTATAGCCACGATGTTATCTGTTAAGTAGACAGCTTAATGGGTTAAGCGCAAGACAAAAGAGCAGGGGTGGCAGACGTCACCCTGGAATACTCCCCTTGGAATTTTTATCCCTGGAATAATAGTTTCTCCTTTATCATGGCTTAACTGCAAAGTGCTTTGCCACTGTTTCATGGTTGCTGTAATGTAATCAATTGCTGTAGAGTGTATCTTATACATTTTTAAGCACTCTTTTATCTATGAATGTAGGATACTGTCAAATGCTTTTTTTTGCAGTTTGTTCATGCCATACTTAGATTTTTCCTCATTATATAGTTTTCCATTATGACATTAACAACAAATGAGCCTTTGTTCCATATAAGATTCTTTTGTAACCCTTTTGTTCTATTGCCTTGATTGAGTTTTCTTCTAAGTGACTATAAACTCTGTTGGCATCAGTTCCAGTGTATAGTTTATATGTCTTCTGAAGGCAAGTTATTGGTGTATAGTTTTTAGGATAGCTTGCAGGTTTGCTCTTAAGAAAGAGTATTGCTTTTTCTGCTGTTAGCCAGGCTGGTATCTGTACAGTTAATACATGGTAAAAAAATCAAGTCAGCCACTTCATGGCAACATATTAAGCTGTAGTAAAGCTCAGATAGAAAAAAGCAAATGGCCAGCACGTTTTTATGCTCACTAAATGTGGCTTTGCTATATAGGAAGCAGAAAATTGTGTGTGTGTGTGTGTGTGTGTGTGTGTGTGTGTGTGTGTGTGTGTGTGTGTGTGTGTGTGTGTGTGAGAGAGGGAAAGTTTATGATGAGCAGAGCAGAACTAACCAACAAAATCAAGTATAGTTAAGAGACATGGGGGGGTTGCAATGCATTGCATCCTACAATTTTTTTTCATTCATTTGATCATAATTCGATATCTGAGGTGCATTCAGTCAACAAAGTGGCTTTACCCGCTGTGTGTGTGTGTGTGTGTGTGTGTGTGTGTGTGTATGTGTGTCTGTATGTGTGTTTGTGTCTGCTTGTGTGTGTGTGTGTGTGTGTGTGTGTGTGTGTGTGTGTGTGTGTGTGTGTGTGTGTGTGTGTGTTTGTGTAGATATTAAATAATTGCATAACTTATATTTTGGACATGAAATACCTCCTCCAACAATTGCATTTACTGCAGCAAGTTTGAAACAATAGGCATAGGAGCTATTTTACATCAAAAATATTTAAAAAAATTATAGCAATAAAAATACACACACACATATATATATATATATATATATATATATATTTATACACATATATTTATATACACACACACACACACACACACACACACACACACACACACACACACACACACACACACACACACACACACACACACACACACACACCACACACATGCATACATACAGCAACTTAACAGATACCTCATTCACTAAGTGCAATAATACCCTACAGGGTGGCTATATCATGAAATTAGCACCCTTTCAGGGGTGATAAGACCCTCTAACTGCAGTGGCAGGCCTCAAAACATCCCTCAGGCATGTGTTAATTCCCCAGATAACACACACCTTGTCCAGCATTATTGCCTGTAGAATAAACTGTTCAGAAGAAGTGCTGGTAGCTTAGCTGAATAGAAGGATTCAATTCCACCCAACACAAAATTTTGAAAAGTAGCTGAAAAGTTTAGGGGAAAAAAACACAAATGTAATGGAAAAGGAATGTGTTCCATACTTTATGTCTTTCCCATCAAATTCCCTCCCCGAAAATCTAATAAGATAAGAATATGCATGTTCTATCAGGAGTGAAAGGCGCTTGACTCTGACTGTAGATGTTATCATATTAAACTGAATAATATCAGTGTTATTAGCAAACTGTTTTTGAAGGCAGGTTTTACCCCTGAGATCAGAAGCCTAACTACATTTTTCACTGACATAGGTGTATACAGATTCAAGAAGTTAATACTGGGAGCAAACTCAGCCCCAGAAATTTTCCATGATATAATAAAGCAAGTTATCCATGGCATTCGGAATATTACACAATTCAGTGACGGCATTATCATATATGGTAAAACACAAAAAGAACATAATGATTCTTCTAAACAGGGAGCAGGAAGAATGAAACAAAATGTTTAAACTACATAAAGAAAATGAGAATATTACAAAATCGCCTTTTGAGTTAAAGGGGTTGTATTTTGAAGTATATTAATTTTATCAGATCTAAATAATGTTAATGCATTACATGGCATGTTACTATGTAGTAATGTAAAAAAGGTAAGAGGTTTGCTTGGCATCTCAAATTACATTTCAGCATTTATTAAAGACTTTAGTACTATCATTACACATGTGGGGGACTTAGTGAGAGATGACCTACCATTTGTGTGGACAAAATCACTTGAACACCTGAATCAATGCTTCAGTTTAAACTCCAGTGTGCCATACTTCAACCAAAATATGAAATATAAAAGAGGGTAATGAAATTTTAATAGGTATGAGATCTATCCCTAAACAAATATGGAGTGACAAAGTGAAAGTAATTGCATAAGCCAGCAGGTCATTGACTGATATAGAAAAAAGTACTCTCAAACAGAGGAATTTGCTTCAGAATAGGATGGAAACTGTAGTGATAACTTAATCTTCATATACTGTCCCAGTTAGTTACATGCAGGCGTTTGGCTCGTAATTTTGAGGTACCATGGGATATGTGGAGGAGGTTATCACTTCTAGTGTATCTGCATGCTTTCCTCAGCTATCTCATAAATAGTACTAGGCTATCCAATTGTTGAATATTTTTGGCTTGTACATGTGTCCATTCTAGGTATTATAATGTACATCTGGGTCCTAGTCTCAAAAGAAATATGGTGCAGTTGTCACTTGTTTGCCTTATGGTATGCAGTCAGTGCTTTCTAACCTATGGAAACATTTCTTATTTGCCTCGCATTTATTTATTGCTATTGTATTTTGTTATCTGCACATAACTAGTCCAAATTTGATTAAATCTAATCAGGAATACAATTTTCACTTCAAGAAAAATATTACTAGTACAGCATTCATGTTTATATGTATAGTATTATGACAAGTAAACAGATTCCAGGGGCTTATCACAAAGTTTATTTCATTTGTGATTGATTCACATCTTTCTGGAGATGTTCCATCCTTTCTCTCTTTTGGCTTGATGGCTAGTTGAAGTCAATATCACTTTGCTTCACAAATGTTACATTTCTCTAACTTGAGACGTGGATAATTGTCACTGACAATCTGGTCAGGGGAAGGCATTCCTTATAAACATTGTTCATGGCAGTATTATTGTTTTCCTGCATCAACAGCTCCATGTAGATCATTGGCAATCTTGGACTTAGTATATGTAAAGCTTGATTTTTAGACATTCAGTCTCCATATTCTGGGACTCGGTATTGTTCTACATAACTTACAGAATTTCATCAAAAACAGTCTGTTCTGATGAAGCTCTACAAGTTATTAATGAAAGAACTTAACTTTTTTATTTTTTAATTACACAATAAAACAGTACTGTGATGGCTAGGCTGCATTTTCTGTTTTGATTGTGTAAACTAAAATTATAATATTCACTGTACAATATGTGTGTTACTAAGTGACATAAAAAGATGCGTGAACTTGTGACCTTTTCCTATATGTCTGAACAACTCATTGGTGACACTGCATTTACATGCTTTAAAGATAATGTATAACAAGATAATGTATAACAATTCTGCTATCTAGTCTTCATTTTAGCCTGCCTCATCAAAATTTTGCATAACTGACTTATGCAGTTGGCATTGCTCCCCATGCATATTGTTTGATTTCTCTGTCATTCTTAAATTATGTATGCAAACTATTTCTCCAGTTCTAGAAAATCCCAACTACATATTTACATATATATTTATATTATGGGACATAATTGTGCCACTGTATTTTACTCTTCTGCTGTGTTTGTCCATCTTGTTCCAGGTCATAGCTGGAAAGTTTCGTTGGACAGGTCTATATACCCACTTATAAAAGAGAAATAAATAAATACATGTACAGAAAAGTATATGAAGTTTGTAACTGCATTCTGCTGGAATTATAGCAACTCTTAGGATGTGAAATTCATAACACGCATGTGAAACACAATTATTCTGTCCTGTGATTTCAAGATCTGTGACTCTTCCTAAGTTAAACATGATAAAAGAACAATTAAAATATTATGTAAAGGAGGTAGCAAGCCAAAACCAAAAAAATAAACTCATTAGTATGTAAGAGTCAAACTCTGCTCAACTGCAGATGTGGTTTCTTTGTGATAAGGGTATAAACCAACCAACTAAATGAACAGTAAAATGAGAAATGTTATGGCAGAGCTATCCTAAAGCTGTCTGGAAAATTGGGCTCTGGAAGGCACCAAAACCTAAAGTGGTGAAAAATGGCTCTTGAGAGCTAAGCCAAAGGCCCTGTTTAGTGAGCTGTTCAATGTGAAGCCTATTTTTGAGTGTAGATGAGGTAGGCCTATACTCAGGGCAACAGTATTTATCTCCCACATGGTATTGTTGCCAGATTGCTCTTAGTGAGTTGCTTAGTGTCTCATAGTTGTATGCCTTTTTTATTCTTTAATTAGTTTAGTAGAGTGGTATGACTTAGGGCACCATGCTCTTGGTGGTCAGCAGATTTTACATTATAGATAATTTATTGTTGGGCAGTAGCCAATCACCACTGGCCACTGCTCTTCACAGTGGTTAGCAGTGGTGAGATTCAGACTCCTGTCTGTCTGTCACTGATTGGGTATTCACAGACTGATTGGCTAGTATTAACCTATGAACCTTAAATTCCTGCCAAATATGACACTACAGAGACAGAATGCAATAACAAACAAAACATAAGCATTCCAGGCTTTTGCTTTTTCATTCCATGTCAGCTGCGTTGCACAAAAAAAAAAAAAAAAAAAATGGAATATTTTTAGATATATGAACAAATGTGCACACACACACACACACACACACACACACACACACACACACACACACACACACACACACACACGCACGCACGCACACATGCACGCATGCACGCACGCACGCACGCACACACACACACAGCCAAAATGACAGTGTTTCTAGACCTGCATTTCTTCCTGGATCCCTCACTTTCCAATCTTTTGCTGACAGACCCTAAATCAATAAAATGTTCACTGGTCCTGGCAGTCTAGAACATCCAGTTAAATAATCACACTTGCATATGAAGTGCTAAAATAAAAATACTGAAGTGCCATCAAAACCTGGCATCTTTTTACTGTATTACTTTTTAAAAATATGAAGTTACTGAATAAGGTTTCCCATCCTGTTTTTGTAACTGATTTAACTTATTTATTTAAATTTGTTGAATGGGGTAGAACACTGATCTAACAATGACCAATTGCAAGCTCATCGTAAGTTATACCAAAATGTAACAAAACAATGTACAGTATACAAATAACAATGGTTTACATTTATTAGTAATCATAAACAATATGACAAACAATATATGCATATAAGATCTAACAAACCAAATATGTGTACAGTTACATAATTGGAATAGAAAAGAGAGAGTATGGTTAGAATAGATGTAGAGGTGCTGGAGAGGTGGGTAGTAGTTGTTAAGTTGGGAAAGCAGATAGAGATCTGTAAGATGAAAGAGGGGATTAGATTATGTGTAGTGGATTTAGAGCAGTAATGGTGTCATAAATCGAATCGTGGTTTAGAAGGAGTGAGTTAATCAGGTGGATCAGTTATATGAGAGGCAAGAGTACTACACAGTTGGAGATATCAGTTTATTTGACATGTCCTTTAGATGGAACACAGGGATTGCTAAACTAATGATCTTAGTGGGCCTTTTTAAACCTGGCCATGCCCCCCACCCAAAAAAAAAAATAGCCAGGTTTTAGTACCATAGGTTTTTGTGAGGGTATATATAACGTGGGCATGAATGGCATTTACAATGTACCTCTCTCTAATACAGCCTTAGAAACCAGATCAGGGGTAAATTCATTGCACTTGAATAGATGCAGGGAAAGAACTCTGATTCCTGTCGATAAGAAACCTGTTCCAGAGAAGGGGCAGTCTCTGAGACACATATCTATCCCTCCAGCATGTCTTATTTATATTGCAGATGAGGTTTAGGTCCCTGGATGAGGTGTTTCTGATGCTATTTGATTTGCAAATGTACAACAGGTCCATTAAGGTTGAATCAGAGGATGCTTTACAGGCTAAACAAAGGTTGTATCTCAGCAACCTGTGAACACCTGGAATAGAAACATTATTCAACTGAAAAACGGCATGATTACATAGATTTTATTAAGGATACTCGTGCATATTACATCAAATCATTTTGATGTAAATGTGCTTTAATGTTATAAATCATTCCACACTGTAGGTATGGTAAATGAAAATGATGTTTGCCTACATTTCAGAAGTGTCACTTTACTGTATGACTAAGGACAAAGTGTCCTCTGTGATGCTGCACTTACTCTGTAACAGAATGTGACTCATACCACTCCCTCTGTCTTTCATTTTTATTAACTGGAAATGTCCAGCTGCTTCCGCCTGTTATTGATGCCTCAGTGGAATTCCAATGCCATGTTTATAATGTGTGTTTTACAAGTTATTCTATATACTGTTGTGGAGTTTTAAACTGCAACCTGAAATGGAAAACAAGTGTAAATCCAGAACTCCCTTTCTCAGCAGCTGTGTGCACAATAGCATGTCTGCATGAGTGTCACATTTGAAGTGTGACTGCGAGAGACAGGGAGATGGAAAGACACACAGACAGATACACACATATACACATACACATGGAGACAATGGAACACAGTAAATCACACAGCAGGAGACTATGTTAACACATGAGTGCAGTTTTGACACATTCTCTTTACTCCCTGTGACGCAGTGACAACAAACAAGTTACAGCTAGCATTATATCTCCAGTCATAGAACAAATGGACTGACACATGCCAGGCTGTTACAGCTCCTGCAGGGGGCCAGTATTTATGTTTCTTTGGGCATTAGTTGGTAATACGCAGTCACTGCACCACAGTGGACATCAAGTCTGGGAATAAAGAAAATGTGACTTGAGGTCAAAGGCCTATTGCAAGTATATAGGCCTACAGATGTTAATAGCCTTGTTTTTCCTCACAACAATCAAGTGATCACAGAACAGATATAAGAAACAGGTGTAGATGGTGGAACATTCCTGTATATTCTGTGCAGGAGAATAGCTTTGGCAAGTTTCCAAAAGGCAGAACCTGTGTTTGAATCACAGACAACTAAGCATCTGAGGTACCCACTAGGAATACCAGTGTCAAAATTATCACTTTTTACTGAAAGCAAATTATTTAAGTTAAAAGATCACTTCATTACTCATTTCTGTTAGCCTAACAACAACCTCCTCACTGTTAACATAAATAGAACAGCAACCACGATCTTTGAAACTGCAAGGAAACTTGCAAAGACAACCTCCCTGTCCTGCTGTCTCCAAACAATCAGCCTATACAATGTGCACAACAATACAAGTACCTAGGGCCATTCCTTGACCCCCCTCTGTTATATTCAAAAGATGCAATGAAGATATAACAAGAGTCAACATTTAACTGAAAGCAGTTGAAGCAATTTCTAACCACTTCATTCCTAAAGATAGAAATGCCATAGTTAAAAATGTTCTGTAATCAATCCATAATTGAATATGCCATCATAAATACCTCACTGTACTAAAACAACTAATACCTAGCATCTCTAAACTACAGTTAATGTTTTATATATATATATATATATATATATATATATATATATATATATATATATATATATTTTTTTTTTATTTAAATTTATTTATTCATAAATCTTCAGTCCCCCCCCCCTGAACTTTGAATACACTGCCTCTACGAAAGGCCAGCTGCCTACTCATCACCACAAGATCTATAGCTCTGCTATTTACACTGACATGTTAAGCCCTACGCCAAATATCCTGTCCTTCTCCAAAAAGCAAGCTAACAATCAAAACCTTTCCCTGTGTTCTCTGTAACCAGAAAAATAATATCCTTACTTTTCAAAGTCCCGAGTTCAGTCTATCCACCTGTAAAAAAAGTTTCTGTAGGATAGTCCCCTCCAAACGGAACCATAAAAGTCATAGATAACTCTGAAAGTACTAATTTTGCACATAAAGGAGAGCAACAAATGTACCAGCTTCACAGAAAATGGATAACTGCATTACTTTCTCTGGCTAACCCTTCTACCAGCTAGTTCACCTGTTTTGAATACTGTACGGCACTCATCAGCAGAACACTATGATCTCCTTATCCACTTATACATACGTCTCTGATTTTTTTGCTCCTTTTCTCTTTATTTCTCTTTGTCTTGGTAATAGTGTTATCCTATGATTGTTACAGTATTGCATTACCTTTGTGCATTACCTTATGATTATTATAATACTGTTCTGTTTTATGTAAACAAATTCCAAAGATTGATTAATAAACACTGTGCACACTGTCAGTTTGTGAACTGCTAAGTTTAAACTGCAAATGTCTTGCTATGTTGTTATAGTTGTTAATTTGTTATTGTGCTTTGTATACAGATCATGGCTGAAAAGGGTCCTCAAACTAGCCCATGTACCCAGTTAGCAAACATGAAAATAAATAAATAAATAAATAAATGCTTAAATGAAAATAAATAACAGTTGCCTCAGTTTTTCAACAGAAACATTGCAACAACATGACATTAATAAAAATCTTTCTGGCCACAAATGCATTAGACTTAAGTAGACATCATAAGAAACAATATGCGTGTCAAGCTAAGGAGCAAACAAGTACACTTAACTAACCCGGGAATTGAGAGTTCTCAAATCACCCCGAAAAGGGGGTAGGAAATGTTAGTCCATGATGTTTTGAGGTGGGGTGAGAGTTCCCTTATCCACCCTTTCACAAAAGGGGACTGGAGAGTTGGAATAGTATACAAATTAAAAAGTCAGTCTTTCTATAGTACGGTTTTGTTTCCACCTGCAAGGACATATGATTATTGCACAAATTCTGAAAATCTTAAAGCAACTTGAAACAGATGCATTAGGAAACACGTGACTATCTGGCGGCTTTTGGTGATAACCGTGGAACGATAAATGATAATATGACTAGATCAGCCAAAGGTACTAATTTTTTTGTACGTATCATCAGAGTTCATTTGAGTGGTATTCTTCATTTGGCGTGATTGACATGATGTATGCATGATTCTGGCCATTTCGGCTTTGGCAATGATAAAAGTGTGCACCCTGTATTGATGACTGGGACTGTTGATTTTTCTGCTGTTTGGAAATATTTTTTACAGGTTCATTGTTTCTGGGATTTCCAATAGCATAGCAGCCTTACTGTCTGGGGCAAATGCTGCTCTATTTCTCTTTATCACTCGATTTCTCTCTTTTTATTTATTTTTTTATGTATGTATTGATTTTTCTTTCTGTATCTGTTACTCAGAATTCTTTAGCATTCTTTTTTATCGTGAACACTGGGAGCTCATATTGTAATATTTACATTAACCTCATTGCATAAGTTATCTCACCCAAGCAGAAGATGAAACAGATCAAATGTGTATCAGTGTTTCATCCAAGTTAACAAATATAAGTAAACAAAATAAAGAAATAAATGATGTGCTGCAGATTAATCTTTAGTTTTAATCCACCACATGAAGGAGAAAAACAGAATTTAATATAAATCCTGTACTCCACTTTACAGCAGTTGTGTGCTCAACAGTGCTTCTGAATGAGCAGCACACGTGAAGTGTGACTGTGAGAAACAGAGAGCCAGAGACATCAATACTCAATAAATCACTCAGTAGGACACAAGTCAAACATATGAGTACAGTTTTAGCACCTTCCCTTTAGTCCCCGAGCTGTCTGAGAGTGAGTGCAATCCACTTATTGTTAGCAATCAGTCAAGTCAGACAGCAATTGGCTTGCCACGTCTATCTCCTTTAAAGGGCTGTTGTGTTTCTTTGCTCGTTACAAAATAATATATAAGCAATGCTTCAGTTCTAGGCTGGGGTGCCTTCTGTGTGGGGTCTGCATGTCCTCCCTGTGTTTGCATGGATTTCCTCTGGGTGCCCCGGTTTCCTCCCACATTCCAAAGATATGCAGTAGGTGGATTAAACACTCTAGGTGTGAGTACAAATTTGGTGTGAGTGCAAGTTTGTGGTGTGGGAAAAAAAAAACTACTGCAGCAGGGCCAGTCACCCAGTGGTGTAAACCTTGGCTCTAGATGATTGTCACTGTTGATGAAACACCCTGCCCCGTGTCAAAAATGGGAAAAAGGGGTGGTGGATAGATGGATGGAGGGATATCAGATCAGAGACCTCCAAAGCAGACACCCAACCAACCTGCACTTCCCGTCATAAACAATACATAAAACACAAAATCAGTGTGCTGAACAATCACAGCCCTTAAGGACAAATAACATACCTAACACACTAGTAATAGGTGACTCTATAGTCAGGCACACTGACACCCCACTCACTAAGCTGGACAAGCAGAAGGTTACTGTTAGCTGCCTGTCGGGACCCAGAATCCACCACATAACACAAGCACTCCGGTCACTCCAGAACAAGTACAAATAGGACTCTGTCATTGTTCATGGTGGTGTGAATGACCTGAGATGTACCTGCCTGGATTACATGAAAAGAGACATGGAAGAGCTCTCTGATCATGTAGCCCAGGCTGGTATGACCCTGACCCTGAGTAGCATCCTGCCCTCACCAAGAATGATACCTCAGTATAAAGAAAAAATGATCAACTTCTTCACAAGAGATGGCTTGCACCTGTCACCCCTAGGCTTTTGAATACTGGCCAAGCCTCTTGCTGCCCCCATAGTGCCGTTTTTAGGCAAGGCTCAAAAGTCAAACCCACCTCCATAAAGAGCACAATTAACAAAAAACTGAGGGTTATGCTACTCAATGCCAGGAGTTTAAATCTCAAAATGCACGAGCTCGAAGCACTCCTCAGTATGGAGAACACTGACAACTGTGCAGTAACTGAAACCTGGTTCAAGGCTCCAGAGAGCACCCAAGCACTACCAGGCTACAACTCATACCACACGTTTCGGCCACAGAAAATGGACCGAAACACAAAAGGAGGGGGTGTATCCATATTCATCAAGGATACCTACACCTCCAGGTTAGTGACGCAGCATGATACCTCGGAGATCATCCATGTGCAACTAACATCGGGCAAATCTGCAATGCAAATTGTGGCCTGCTACATATCACCCTCCATGACCCAGGACCACCACTCCACCTTTCTGGAGACACTGGAAAACATGAAGGTCCTACCAAACACCCTGATATTGGGTGATTTCAATTACCCTACCATTCACTGGGAAAACTACTTGAGTACAAATTTCCAGGCCCAGCGCTTCCTGGAATTCATCAACTCAAACACCCTGGATCAGCTGGTAAACTCCCCTACCAGAGGTGGAAACATATTGGACCTGGTCATCACCAACATGGGCGACTGGTGTTCCACACCGAAGGTCAACCCGTCACTGGTTAAATCAGACCATAAACTAATCACTCTGGATGTCCACACCCCACCACCAACCCCAACTAAGGAAACCACAGTAAAAAACTTTTCTAAAGCAAACTTCACCTTACTTAAGACAGAGGTGGTAAGTTTCATAGCCCCCACGCTAAAGGATAATGCTGCCCAAGATGCAGAAACCTTTACAAATGCACTCTATGAGCACCTACAAGGATGCATGGATCATGCCATCCCTAGTCAAACCAAGACTCACTCCTCTAAGAGAAGGAAACCAGGTTGGTGGACCCCTGCAATAAACAGGCTATACAATAGAAGGAGGAAACTAGTTCAGAAAAAAAGCAAATCCCAAGAAGGAAAGACATCCCTGATCAGTATCAGTAAGAAACTGAGGTCTCTCATGAAATCATCCAAGGCTAACTTCAAAAGAAAAATAGCCAGTGATTCAAAAGATAACCACAAAGCCTTCTTTAGCTATGTTAAGAATCTAAGTGGCAACTCACAGATATGCACTGAACTAGTGCAAAATAGCACAAAATATACTGAACCTACTGATATTGCCAACATTCTGGCAGATAGATTCAGTGCAAATTTTACCCCCCCCCCCTCACCTCCAAAAGGGCTCACAACAATACCGGAAAAATGTAGTGTCCCAAAAATCACAGATGCACAGGTGAAAACAGCCCTTCCAAAAGCCAAAAACACAGCATCAATGGGACCAGATGGTGTCCCAGGCTGCATCTTGCATGAACTACAGAACAATCTAACCTCCAACCTAAGCATGCTGTTCAACCTCAGCCTCTCCACAGGCTACGTGCCCATAGAATGGCGCACAGCAACAGTTATTTCTCTCCACAAAGGAGGGGCCACAACTGACCCTGGTAACTATTGCCCCATAAGCCTGACTAGCCTGGTCTGCAAGGCTATGGAGCGCATCATCATGGAACTCATTAACAAAGACATTGGGAACCGCCAAACACTTGTCCCAACCCAGTTCGGCTTTGTTAAGGGCAGATCATGCCTACTAAACCTGGTTGACTTCTTCGAGACAGTCACCAAGGCCATAGATGAGGGAAAGGTGGTTCACACAGCCTACCTTGACCTCACCAAGGCTTTTGACACCATTCCCTACTCGGGTATTACAGAAAATCTCACCAGCCTGAACATAAACCCCTACGTCATGAGATGGGTTGCCAACTGGCTTACAGACAGAACTCACACGGTAAGAACAGCGGGATCCAGGTCCGACTCTAAACCAGTCACAAGTGGTGTCCCGCAAGGCTCAGTCCTGGGAACCCTACTGTTTGGCATATACTTCTCAGAAGTACAAGCAAACACAGGAGAACTATGGCTAGCCAAGTTCGCCAAAGACTGCAAACTGGGAGCCATAATTGACTCTCCAGCTGACACTGACATCCTCCAAAAGGGCCTTACTGAGACGGACACATGGTGTTAAAGTCATGGCCTCAAGTTAAATGCCAAAAAATGCATAGTCATCCCATTTGGAAAAAACAAAACACCCACAATTTACCACATAGGTGGCAGCCCCCTTAATACAGAAGAGGTAATAAGAGATCTGGGGACCCAGGTAGATAGTAATCTCTCGTTTGATAATCATATTGCCAAAGTAGTTAGGAAATCCTTCTATGTCGCCCATCTAATTACTAAAGGGTTCGCATCTAGAAATAAAGAGGTTATAGTGCCCCTCTACTCATCACTTATTAGACCCATCATAGAGTACAATGCCCCATTTGGGATGTACCTCACAAGACACTTCCAACAGCGGGAAAGACCACAAAAGTACCTCACAATGAGGATTACTGGTCTCAAACATATGTCCTATGCAGACCAACTGAAAACACTCCAGCTGTACTCAGTGGCATATCGCTTACTCAGAGGTGATCTCTGCCTGACTTACAAAGCCATGTCCAATTCAGAATCGTTGGACATGCTCCACCTAAAGAAATCCAAGTCACTGTGAGCCACGTGCTCTAGTGAGCTAAACCTCACCTCAACAATAAATAGAACATGCTGGAGGGATAGATTCCTGTCACAGAGATTCCCCATGCTTTGGAACAAAATTCCAAATTACATCAGGCATAGCCCCTCACTAACACTCTTCAAGAGAAACCTTGATGAGTGGATGGGTAACAGAAAATACACCCCTGGGATCACTTCATTAGCTCTGCTTGACAGAGGATCAGTTAAGTAATCAATGGGGCGGCGAAAGCCGGCACACTCTGGCTAGGCTTATAAATGCCCTTGGGCAGATAGCCTAGTACCTATCGATGAACCTATGAACCTATAATCAATGCAGCTTTTAATAAAAGCATGGCTGGATATCAACAATAGAGCAAAAGCAATGTCCAAAATGTCATTCACACAGCAAAATGTAAGGAAAATATTGTCTCTTTCTATGGAAAATATTGTTATGTTAATAGTTTATATAATTACAGTCAAAATATTAAAAAGTGAAAAATAGGCAAGTCTTACCTTATTTGCTTCAATACCGAATTTTTATGGTAAACTATACTGTCAGCAGAAAAGAAGAGCTCTTTCCTTTTTCTTTAGTGCTAACCTCAAACTTTATAGACTAACCCCTTTCCTAGTACAAACACACCCTCTTAGTACTCTTAGCTCTAAAGCTTTCATTTTTTTTCTTTCCCTACCATGGCCTTACTCAAACCAATCATCACCATTTCAACCCTACTATCCATATTAACTCTATCCTGTTACTTAACCTCGTTCCATGCCCATCTCATGCTTTATCTCTCACCAAAAATTCCTACATTTCTGACCCTCTACGACACTAGTGACACTGCACACGTCTCCTCAATTACTCAACAATCTTAATTCTATGTACTTCCCACCCAAAGTCTATAATACCAATAGCCTCTCTCATTCCTTACATGAACATCTTAAGCTTTTCTCCAAACTAAAATATCTCACATTACACTGGTTTACCCTTATCAAACTCGGTCTATATTAGATAAACGAAAGTTTATCTAACCGAACACTAACATGAGCGAAAATTACAGAACTCAAAATCACAATTGTGAGATTGCGGTACAGTGAAGATGGGAATATTTACCATTTCCTCACTGTAGTGTGATCTCGGAGTTGGAATATATATTCAGTGGGGGGTGCAGCCCCCCACAATTACTGTTTAGAGTTCCAGGATTTTCGCTCAGGTGAGCATTTGTTTAGATAAACTTTCGTTTATCTAATATAGACTCATCAAACTCCAATCAGACATACATGTAAACCCAGGCCCCACCCATTCTACTACTATTGACCAAACTCTCCCTCAAAACACTACAAGCAATAATTACCCCTTCACACCACTTAAATCATTTAACTCAGACTTGCTTGTAATACACTTTAACCTTAGAAGCCTCCTCAATAAAATTCAATAATTCCGTGCCATCCTTACACTCTACTCTTCTGACATAGCCAAAATTACAGAAGCCTGGCTAAAGCCACACATAAAAACTGAGGAATTACTTCCTCCTGGCTATTGTCTTATCAGAAAGGATAGATTAACCAAACACAGGGGTGGTATTGCCATAATGTACAAGAACCACTTCAACTTAGTTCAGCTCTCCATTACACCACCTCAGCTTCCCTCAGCTGAAATTTTAACAACATGCTTACAAATCAATGCCCAAAAGTCTATCATCTTAATAGCCATCTATCTCCCACCCTGTAATAACCCCTCTCGCATAGAAACTATTCTAGAATAGGCATCCTCCAACTTTTCTCAAGAGACTATAATACTCGGTGATTTTAATCTAGACTGGTTTTCCCTGCTCTTCTAACTCCCCTGCCAACTTTATCATCCTTTATGCCTTTACCGAAATATTTCTCAGCCCACACGTATAGATAAGGTCTCAAACAAGCATTCTGATCTAGACTGGATCCTAACAAATAAATCCAATTACAGCTATGACACAGGTTGCCTCCCTGATTCTCTCAGCGACTACCACCCCACTTATCTTATCAGAAAATGTACACAGAATATAAATAATATTATATATTGATATGTTCACAATAAAAAAACAGTTTTCCCCATCCCTATTCAACAACCTATTATGAGAATATAGAAAAATGCTAGTGTACCAACAATAGCCAGAAGGATGACAGTGCTGCCAAGAAAAACGCTGCTCACTTAGTTCAAAACGTTTTAATAATCCCAATGGACACGATACATAAAAACAAGATCCAGGACAAATGATGGTTAAGCGCTTTCATCTGCAACAGTCAGATTTCATCAGAACCAAGAATACTCCTTACTTCAAACATTAAATACTCATTTTGGCGCCAAAAATGAGTTGGTCAAATTAACCTGTTACAGGTGATAAAACAGATATACCTTACATTTTATATATATCATATATCAACATCTAAATACATATGTATGCACATAATTTTTGCATTTAATGCATACTGTATTCACAAATAAAACATACTGCATACACATAGAAACACTAACAAGAGGTGTACAAAACTAGAACCAAAAAGCAGAATACATCTGATCAAATGTTCTACTGACACTGGGTTAAAAACTAAATATGTATATAAAAATAAGTATGATGGTGTATAAGTAAGGTGCTAACTGATAATTGATATACAGAACTGTATATAAATAACTGTATATAAATAAATAAATATATATATATATATATATATATATATGTAAATCCAATAAATATTTCTCAAAAAATATCTCTCAATAAATATTTCTCAATAAATATATATATAATAAATATTGATGAATATAGATAAATATAAATAAATATAGATAATATATATTATATGTAAAAATGTAAAAAAACTCTGTTAAAATGTACTCATTAATGCTGACAGGGATAAATAACATAAATAAGTGAAAATAATAACTTATGACAAAACAAGATTGTCTTCAACTGTCCATGATCAAGAAAGGTTTTATGCTTATATGTTCATTTAGACCAGGATAGGTCGTAGCATCACATAGTATTTGCCATTTGCTTTCTAATAAAGCTAAAAAACATTTCCAATTACCTTCAGAATGAGAATGGTCAATAAAGTCTATGATGCTGAAACGGAAGGAATGTTCGTTGCCCTTATCTAGAATATGTCTACTTAAGGCATTGTTGGGATCCTGTTTCCTAATCCTATAAGTATGCTCATATATTCTAGTCCTTAGTTTCCTCTCCGTTTTCCCAATGTAGAAAGCATCACATGCTATACAAGTAGCAATATACACTATTCTCGAGGTATTACAATTCCCCCCTTGACTATATAACCTATTGGCAATAATGTTCTTTAACTTTACTACCTTATTCTCATTAACAAACTTGCAATGCTTGCAAGCTCCACATTTTCTGGTTATTTTAGTTCTTGATGCCTCACTGGAACATATCTTTCTCCTTTCTAACATCCTTTTAATATTTGATGAAGTTTTATATACAAACTTTGGTTTAAATCCTACATATTTAGCAATATCTTCCGTGATTGTGAATATATTCCAATATTTTAACAGTATTTCTTTCAATACGTCTATATAGGGACTATAAGTAAGTACACATATACACCTGTGGGAATCACAGTTCATTTTTCCCAGTGAATATTATAAATATATAGTACACTACACCAGGTATTTAGACGATTTGTTCGTCCTATGGAATGGACCTGTCAATCTGATTCAGGAATTCATCGAATACTTGAACAATTCCACTGATTTCTTAAAATTTACATATAACATGAAATCCAAAGGTATTGCATATTTGGATACTTATGTTTATTCTACAGGTACAGAATTTCAATCTAAGATTTTTAGGAAGACCACTTTTTCAAACGATTATTTGTTTTATGATAGTTGCCATCCACCGCACATTTTTAAAAATGTGTTTAAGGGTCAATGCATCCGTGCGGCTCGGATGACATCAAATAAGGAAAAGTTTTATATACAAACTTTGGTTTAAATCCTACATATTTAGCAATATCTTCCGTGATTGTGAATATATTCCAATATTTTAACAGTATTTCTTTCAATACGTCTATATAGGGACTATAAGTAAGTACACATATACACCCGTTTGTACTATTTTTCTTCACCTTACTAATAAAGGGCTTACCCAATAAAGGTACATACTTATTGTCCCATTCTTTCATAACATACTCTTTAATTGGTATAATCAATTCGTCAGGGTACCCTCTATTGGAAAACATTTCAGAAATAAAGTTTAATTCATACTCCATATTTTCCTTTTTGATGTCACTGGGAAAAATGAACTGTGATTCCCACAGGTGTATATGTGTACTTACTTATAGTCCCTATATAGACGTATTGAAAGAAATACTGTTAAAATATTGGAATATATTCACAATCACGGAAGATATTGCTAAATATGTAGGATTTAAACCAAAGTTTGTATATAAAACTTCATCAAATATTAAAAGGATGTTAGAAAGGAGAAAGATATGTTCCAGTGAGGCATCAAGAACTAAAATAACCAGAAAATGTGGAGCTTGCAAGCATTGCAAGTTTGTTAATGAGAATAAGGTAGTAAAGTTAAAGAACATTATTGCCAATAGGTTATATAGTCAAGGGGGGAATTGTAATACCTCGAGAATAGTGTATATTGCTACTTGTATAGCATGTGATGCTTTCTACATTGGGAAAACGGAGAGGAAACTAAGGACTAGAATATATGAGCATACTTATAGGATTAGGAAACAGGATCCCAACAATGCCTTAAGTAGACATATTCTAGATAAGGGCAACGAACATTCCTTCCGTTTCAGCATCATAGACTTTATTGACCATTCTCATTCTGAAGGTAATTGGAAATGTTTTTTAGCTTTATTAGAAAGCAAATGGCAAATACTATGTGATGCTACGACCTATCCTGGTCTAAATGAACATATAAGCATAAAACCTTTCTTGATCATGGACAGTTGAAGACAATCTTGTTTTGTCATAAGTTATTATTTTCACTTATTTATGTTATTTATCCCTGTCAGCATTAATGAGTACATTTTAACAGAGTTTTTTTACATTTTTACATATAATATATATTATCTATATTTATTTATATTTATCTATATTCATCAATATTTATCATATATATATTTATTGAGTAATATTTATTGAGAGATATCCATTGAGAAATATTTATTGGATTTACTTATTTATATACAGTTAGTTATATACAGTTCTGTATATCAATTAATAGTTAGCACCTTACTTATACACCATTATACTTATTATTATATACACACTTAGTTTTTAACCTAGTGTTAGTAGAACATTTGATTAGATGTATTCTGCTTTTTGGTTCTAGTTTTGTACACCCCTTGTTAGTGTTTCTACGTGTATGCAGTTTAATTGTGAACACAGTATGCATTTAATGCACTAATTATGTGCATACATATGTATTTAGATGTTGATATATGATTTATATAAAATGTAAGGTATATCTGTTTTATCACCTGTAACAGGTTAATTTGACCAACTCATTTTTGGCGCCAAAATGAGTATTTAATGTTTGAAGTAAGGAGTATTCTTGGTTCTGATGAAATCTGACTGTTGCAGATGAAAGCGCTTAACCATCATTTGTCCTGGATCTTGTTTTTATGTATCGTGTCCATTGGGATTATTAAAACGTTTTGAACTAAGTGAGCAGCGTTTTTCTTGGCAACACTGTCATCCTTCTGGCTATTATGAGAATATGACTGGTCACCCCTAAAAACCCTCAATTTGGATCTTGCAGTCCAGTACTTTAATAAAGCATTCCTGCAAATTTTAAATAATCTTGTTTCTTTCAGGAAAATACATTCTAGGGCCAAACAACTTCCCTACATAACTAATGAGATTGTCCTCCTTTTAAAACAGTGTGACAAAGCCTGGCCTCACTATGGCAAAAGCAAAAATAGTAACAATTATGCAACCTACCGACAGCTTAGAACTCTAGCCAAAAGCCAAATTAGACAGGACAAAAAGACTTATTTCCAATATTGTCAACAAAAATTCCAAAACAACCCTCAAAAATTCTGGCAATCAGTCAACCTCCTCCTAAACTCAGGAAAACCAACCACTAAACACCCCCAACAACTAACGGCACCACTGACTGCATAGCTACACAATTCAATACCCACTTTATTACATCCATCACCTCACTGCTAAATAACAAAGTCAGTTCCACACTTTCCTTACCACCACCATCTGACCCCCATACTCATCCTTTCTCTCTTACTTTAATCCCAACTAATTACATTCAAAACCTGCTAAACAAAATAAAACCAGGTATTCTTCCTGCAGATCAGTTACCTGGTAAATTTCTTAAACTTGCTGCTAAATCTATCTCCTGTCCTATATCTATTTTTATTAACCGGTCTGTCTCCATATAGTATGTTCCTCTGCTCTGAAAAATATCTCATATCATACACCTTCACAAAGGAGGCCCCTCAACCAACCTTTCTAATTATAGGCCTATAGATATACTTTTTCCACTTACCAAAATCTTAGAAAAATGCCTACATAAATAGACTCTCGATCACCTTCTAACATATAACCTACTGTCTTCTACTCAGCATGGCTTCCACCCCAAACACAGCACTAACACTGCCATATTAAGTTTCACCAATACTGTTAACCAGCTCAGAAACAATAACCATATTGTCTCTGCCACCTTCCTTGATATGTCAAAAGCCTTTGACACTGTATTCCATCAAATACTCCTAAACAAACTTGCCTCTCTCAATTTCAGGTTCAATACACTTCAGTGGTTCCACAGCTACCTCTCCAGCCTTAAACAAGCCACCTTATGGGACCATAAATTATTACCCCTTTTGCCCATCACTGCCGGTGTCCCACAAGGCTCTATTTTAGGCCCACTTCTCTTTATTATCTTTACCAATGATCTCTGTACCACAGCATCACCTGCCCCAATCATACAATATGCTGATGATGCTTCTCTTATTTGCTCTGCCCCCTCAATAAATGAACTCCAAGCAAAGTCTCAGAATTTTCTTAATAAAATTGAAAAATACCTCTCAGACCACTGATTCTAAATCCAAACAAGACTAAACTTATGATATTTTCTAATTCCTCCAATAAAAAACAACAAAAAGCATCTCTCTATCTTTGCCTCTAATGGTACAAAAATCGAACCTGTCGAATATACTAAACTCCTTGGTGTTACCCTAGACTTTAACCTAAAATTTGACAGACACATCACTTCAACAATCAAAAAAGTCCACACAAAATTAGGTGCTCTATACAGGGCTAATCCATATCTTTCTTACCATGCTAGAATAGTTACTGCCAGAACTCACCTACTTTCCACCCTTCTCTATTGTTCACAAGTCTTTATAAACTTTCATAAATCTGATCTGAATAGCCTAGAAGCTTGCTTTAATAAAATTGCCAAATTTGCCACTAACCTTCCCCACAGAGCTTACCATTGTATAACCCTTCAAAAACTAAACTGGATTGAACTCCCAAACTTACTAGCCTTTAACCAACTAATAGTAACCCCGACTATTGTCAAGCCCTATCTAACCTCATACAACCCCATTCCTACCTTACCTCACTCAGGCTGCTGAGAAAAACATGCTCAAAGTTGTCAAAACCCACAACACTCAACATTCCCCAGCATTTACTATCTGTAACTAATACCCATAGTTTCAAATGGCTCCTTACAAATTATTTCTCAAATCACTGGCTATGCTCCTGTACTACCCCTGACTAAGCATACAAACTTCCCATGTACTGTGTTTTCCCCACTTATGCAACTCAATATTGTCTGCTTCAATTGCTGTTTTGTTGATATTACATTTGACTGTTTTTTATGGCTTGAAGTGTGACTCTTTTAAACTTTGTATAAACATTTTACACTTTACTATATTTTATGTAAAGTTTCATAGAAATCTTTGTAATACTGTAACTTGCAATACCTATGTATAAATATTGTAAACTTGTTATTTTTGGGGGGAGCTTTTATCCCCGGGTATCCGCTGAAAACGGGCTTTTGTCTTAGCCCAGTTGGACATTACCCAGTTACCAAATGTAAATAAAAAAAGTAAATAAAATAATAACACACCAAATGTTTATTTTTTGTTG
This sequence comes from Protopterus annectens, assembly GCF_019279795.1. Lineage (NCBI taxonomy): Eukaryota > Metazoa > Chordata > Ceratodontiformes > Protopteridae > Protopterus > Protopterus annectens. The sequence goes on along the minus strand of NC_056737.1, from coordinate 462,646,488 downwards.
CAATACTAATTTGTCTAGTAAAAATGGCTTCTACCCAGAAGGGGGGGGGGGGGTTTCACAAATATGTCATCACATTCTTTTTCAAAAATTGACAGTTAGTTCTAGTTATGTGCTGAACATTACTTGTTGTTTTCAACACATCAGTTACCTAAAGTGAATCATGGTTTATTAAAAAGATCCAAAGAAGTTATGCTGCAGGATGATATTCCGGAACTTTCTACAGGAAGTCTGAATGAAAAGTGCCAACAAGGGAAAGAGATGGAAAAAGAGAGAAAATGGAAAGTTCTTAGTTCAGAAGAAAATAATACTGTTTGATTTGCTAGAGATGAAGAGACATATTAAGATAAATGAAATAAACAGATTACAGAAAATAAAACAGCAGAACATAATAATTGGGACTGCTAAGAGAAATTCATATGATAAAACTAAACTAAATAGGATATACTACTATGCAGCCAAACTAATAATATATAAAGTGTTATTAAAAATGTAACAAAGGAAAGGAATTTAACAAGTAGTATGTGACAATGTAACAAGTAGAATGTGACAATGGAAACCTTGACTAGAGAAAACTATAAAGAAACTAAGACAAGAAAATGTTAAGACTGTTAAAAGAAAATGGAACGGTGAACAGATAATCAAAAAATCTTAGGAAGATGGATATATTAAAAGTAATATACAAATAAAAACAGACTAGTGTTTATTATGCACTATTTCAATAATAAACTGACAATACCGGCACAAACAGAAAAAAAAAATACAATCCCACTGATTATTTTATAGAGAATAAGGAAACAAAGCAAATACAAAAAAAAACACCAAAAAGAAGAAGAAATAGGTACATATTTGAGAATCATTGATGAAGACCCTTTTCAACATAACAAATATGTTGGGTGGATAAAAGAGTGAGAAGAAACAGTAAAACACTATATGAAATAAGTAACAGCCAGAGAAAACTGCAAAAAAATTAAGAAAAGCTCCTAAATGGAAAAACCCATGTTCAGATGCAGTATCTAACTACTGGTTACAGATATTAACACTTTACAAAAATGTATAACCCTGAGTAAAAAGTAATTATATGTACATCTCAGACAGACACCAGCCTAGATGACTATAAGAAAAATCATGCTTCTTATAAAGACTGAACTTGTAAGCACCCTAAGAGCTACAGATCAATAACTTGTCTTCCAATAATATCTCATTTATAAAGTAGAATTGATGCAGACATCATTCATGGTATGTTTAGCTCACAAAAAAGCATTTGACATGACAACATCCCACATTTATGGATTATGAAACACTTACAAATGTTTAAGATACACCTTACATTCATCAGTCGCATTGCTGTAGCTATAAAATATTGGCAACCCACTTTTCAACTGAGCCATGATAAAGGGCAAATTATCATCTCAGGGATACAAACCAGGAAAAGTAAAACAACAATTATAACCAGTGTGCCTCAAGAAGAATGTGTGATGATTCCAAAGTTGAATAAAAACGTCCTTTATTAGATAGGTACTGCAAGATATGAAGAAATAATAAACTCAGTAAAACAAAGCGCTTTTCATCACACCAGTGCTGAGACTTCTTCAGGGATAAAAAATTACAAAGGGGGATATTCCTGGTATTCCAGGGTGATTTTTTGTCACCTCTGCTGTTTTTTTTTTGTTTGTTTGTTTGTTTGTTTTTGAAGTTTCTTGTTCTTATCCCATTAAGCTGTTTACTAGGCTATGATAAAAGCGTAACTTCCAGAAACCAACCTTGTTCGAAGACGTCCCATCTAATTTTCTTTTTTCTTTTATTTTTTATATCTCATCTTATTTTTTGTGGATGATTTTTAATTTGTATAGTTCATCAGATCAGGATCTGAAAGCAAAATTACAAATGGTTAAAACTTTCTCAGATAATAATAGAATGACATTGGTCTTGATAAATGCTCAAAAACAACATTTATAACAGGAAAGCTACAGAACCAAGAAAATATCAAACCCGACAGGAATATGATATAAATAAACTTGAACAAAATGGTATATATAAATATCAGGAAATAGATGAAGGGTTGGCAATAAAATGTGGACAAATGAGAACAAAGCTTAGTAAGGAATATTTCAGAAGACTAAAGTTATTATTAAAAACTATCCTCACATCTAGGAATAAAGTCCAAGCTATAAATCAGTTTGATCTTCCTGTTCTAACTTACAGCTTTAGTGTGAATTTTAGCCCCAACAGCATTGAATCAGTTGGACAAGAAAACAAGACAAATGCTTCATGCTTATCAAATGCCAGTCCTTCCCTACATCCCCTTCTCTCAGATTGCACTCTGCTAGCAATTGCTTCTCTGTACTGGCCCTAAAACTATGACAAATATGACAAATGCAACATTCCATCTAAAGGACATGTCACTTAAAATGGTATCTGCAGCTAAGTATTTATTTAGTTAGTTATTGACATTTAATTACTGGGAAAGTCTGATTGAGTAGAAGCCCATTTTCAGTAGAAACCCAAGGAGAAAAGCTCCAAATTATTACAAAATATTTTAAGAGCAAAAGTTTTACAATCTTCAAAAATAAAACAAAAACATCTGCAGTTTAAAAAATTATAACAAGTTAGACATAGTATGAAAACATTGATTAAGAATCTATACAAGGTATGTGACAATCATTTAATATTCAGAGAACTTTTAGACAAGTCATAGAGAAATTAAAGCTAAGTTAGTTTAATACAAAAAGGAATTGCAATATGAAGTGAGGGAAAAACAGGATTATGGCATATTTGGAGAGAAAGTTAGGGAAGAGAATTAGATAGCAGTAAGAAACTAAGTGAAGAAGGGAGAGTAAGGAGGTATAAGGAATGAAAAAGGTATTTGTTCATATTTAGGAATATCGTTTACCATGGTTTAGCACAAGAACAAAGAGGTTTTGAAAGATGGGAGGGAGGGAGGGAGGGAGGTTATAGACCTGATGGATACAAGTAAGGAGTTCCCAAACTTAGCAATCTTGAATGAGTACAGATAATGGCTAGCAGATTTGCTAAGTTTGTAGACAGGGTTTTGGGCATTGGATCACAATGACTGACTGGGAACATAGCTGTGTTGAATGTTTTTAGGGCGGGACAGGCAGACGGATGCTGGATAATTTTATAGGTGGTAAAAAGTTGTGTATGTGTTAGTTGATATGGCAGTTCTAACCAGTTTAGGCTTTTCAGTGTTATGCAGTGGTTGGTTCTGAAAGGGGTATGTGCTGCAAATTTAGTAACTTTTTTATAGCATTGTTCAAGCTTTCATTTTTGTGAAGTCTGGAGGTTAGTAAGGATGGGAGCACCATAAAGAAGAGTATGGAGGAGATAGTTAGTGGCAAGTGTAGTTTTAGTTGAATCAGAGAGAATGTTTTCGCCTCTGTAAAACATCCCTAGTTTTTGGTGAATTTTTCTTATGCAATTTTGTATATGCAAGTCAAATGTAAAATTATCATCCACTATCACCCCTAATAATTTACTATGAGAAGTCACTTCAATAGTTGCATTTTCAAGAGAGAGGACTTTACATTTTGTTTTTCTCATGAGAGAGGGATTTGGGGAAAAAAATAGTAGTTTGGTCTTTTTTGAGTTGAGCACGAGTTATGAGTTACAAAGCCATGTTTCAGTGATTGTTAAAGCTTCCTGAGTAATTTTTTGAAGGTGTGCCATGTTGTCAGATTGTGCAAATGAGAGTGCAGTCATCTGTGTATTATATTAGGGTTGCCTGTTGTGTGGATGTTCAGAGGGTGTTGGTGAAAATGTTAAAGAGAAGGAGACAAAGGATAGAGCCTTGTGGTACACTGGTGTGACTGGAATGGAAGGAGAGAACATGGAGTGCCATTTTACTGACCAATATCTCTTGGACAGGTAGTTTTTAAACCACAGAAGTGTGGGCTGACAAAGACCTAGTGAGAGCATTTGAAGTAGAAGTTTGCTGTGACAAACTGTGTTGAAAGCTTTAGACCATTCTAAAAATAAGGAAGATCCTAGTTTGCTATTATCTCTGGCTTTTTTGACAGTATCTATATAGGTTAGAAGGGCAGTGCTAGTACTATGGGAAGGATGGAAGCTATGTTTTGTAGGAGATAGGCGTTCTTCCTGCAGGAGATAGTCTAGCAATTGTTTTTGAATACATTTTTCAAGTATTTTGGCGAGAGGAGATAAGATTGCTTAAGGTGTAAAATTATTAATGTCTGTTGAATTTCTTCCTTTGTGAATAGGGATAATGTGGGATTCTTGAATTGACATATTTATAATGCAAGATTTCTTTAATGGACATCCACATTTTTAGGGTTTTGTTTAGCATTACTCTGAAAGTTATTATTGTATTTTTTTGTCTTTATTTATTTGCTTTCTAGTACTATTGCAAAGCATTCTGAAGTTTTCAAGATACTGAGTTGTTTGATATTTTTGCCATTCTTTCCATGCTTTTCCTCTATCCTACATTAGCATGTTGCTCTTTTTGGATAGCTAAATTGCTTTATTTGTTTTCAGTGTCTTCCTTCTAGTAGGTGCAAGGCTATTTAGGATATTTAGAAACGTATTGAATTCAGTTACATCATTGTCTAAGGGGAGGATTTTTAGGAAGTTCCAGTTAATATATGATAGTGTAATAATGAACATTTCTTGGTTAAAATTGGAAAAGTTACATGTTATATAAATATGCTGTTTAACTGAATGCAAGAGATGTCTAATCATATAGATTAGGAGATGATTACTGAGCGAGTCCGACATTTTACCTGTGGTGAAGTATTTGTTAGGGTCTGATACTAGGACCAGTCTAATAGAGAATATGATATGTTGCTATAATGTGTGGGGTTATTAATTAGTTGTGTGAAACAATATAAGTTCATGCTAGAGGTAGGGGGGGTTAGAATTTATGTCCAACCATTTGACATTCACATCATCCAATAATATTTTTTCTTGTGTAAATGTTACGGATATCCAATGTAGGATATCTTCCAGTATAACTGTGTTGTCACCAGGAGGGATATAAAGGCCAGCGGCGCAGTGGTGCAGCATTTAGCATTGCCGCTTCAAAGCAAGAGATTTACTGGTTCGATTCTAGGCTGGAGTGCCTTTTGTGCAGAGTCTTCATGTCCTGCCTGTATTTGTGTGAGTTTCCTCTGGGTGATCTGGTTTCCTCCCACATTCCAAAGACATGCATTTGGAGCTTTTCTCCCCAGGCCTCAGCTGAAAATGGGCTCTGAACCAGTCAGACTTTCCCAGTAAACAAATAATAAATAAATAAATATTTGTTTATAATTGTTTATTTTGAGAAAAGCAATAAAGAGCTCTGCTAAACTGGATTTTGGTATTGGTTTACTGGAAGGGGAAATGTGGTAGGTATTGGTAAATATTAAAGCAGTACCATCACCTTTCCTCTTTATACAGTCAATACAGATAATATTATAGCCAAGAGGTATAACTTCAGAGTCATTTATGCTGGGTTTAAGCCAAGTTTCAGTTACAACAAGAACTTCAGGCTTATGTTGGGTAATCCCAGCATGTAGTTCAGCAGTTTTATTTCTTATACTTCTTACATTTATTGCATTAAAAATTATATCACCAGGATTGGGGATTGGCTGTTGTTGAGTTACAAAAGTGTGTGGGAGAGAATGATCTTTGTGCTCATTTTGATAGGTGGGGCCAGGATTAAGATGCATATCTCCTTCTAGAAGGATTTTAGTATATTGGGGAATTATGCATACTTCTTTTTGGAGAGGATTCTTGGACTTAATTTTGTTTTGGTTTGAGCTGAAGTGCAATTAATCAGCCTTTATTTGGAATAAAGGTGATGGGCAATATTAAATAGGTTTGGTTTAATGTATAGAGAGTAGAAAGAGGAAGTATGGATAGGTGGTTGGGACAGAGTTGGAGAGATGCTGAAATATATTATTGAGTCATGGTAGGATGAAAGATGGCACAATATGAGGTAAAACAATAAAGGTTAAGCTGAAGAGTAGCATAATTAAATGCATGTATCTATATTTTATAGATGTCAGGTAGTGGGGAAGCAGCAATAAAGAAGGAAACAAGAAGTTGCAGGACAGTAGGAGAACTAGTGATGGTGGATTCTGAAAGGTGCAAGAGGACAGGTAAGGAGAAGTATGGCCTATAAAAATGTGGTATCTCATCTGGAATATAAGGAACAGAGGGGTATTAAAGGCTATAGTATAATGATGTAGTCAAAATAAGGAGAAAATGAGGGTTTATTTGGGAAAAGAAAAGGTACAATCTGGAATAGATAGGTACTATTAGGGAGGGTTGTGATTATAACTGGATAATATACTGCAAAACAGTATGGGAGGGAAAAATAGCTGGGAATGGGGCTAAAAATTAAATAGAGATAGGAAAGGAGGAAACAAGAAGCACAAGTGTATATATAGTGGTAAGGTCATTTGGGGAGGGCTTTGGAATAAGAGTCACAAGTGAAACTGCATGTAGGAAGTATAAAATTAGAGTAGGAAGGGTGCGTGAGAATCATGGGTAGGGTAGGGGAACAAAGTGAAGCCAAGCATAGCAGGCTTCCCACCCTCATGTCAAATTTTAACTGAGACCAATCAGTTTATAGCCAGAACAAAGCAATTAACAAAGAGATGCAAGTAAAACAGACTATCTGTCATTTCCTGAGACTAAATAACTGGCATATGCAGTATAGTCTACTGGTCAAGCTAAAGGCGACAGTGGCCAACTTAGTATAAGGACCTTAGAGTGACTGGATTATTTCAAAGAGACTTTCAACCACAGAGCAAGAATGTATGTAACTGATTAAAGTCAATACGCAGCAAGGTTATTCATGATAAATATGCTTGTATTGAACAATGACAAAATTCTCAGTAAACTCGTAGGTGTAGGGCCCTGTGGTAGAGCTCCTGCAATACCGAGATCATATGTAGTGACCACAGGCTATTAAACAATGACCAAAGTATCAGTAAACTTGTAGGTGTAGGGCCTTGTGATAGAGCTCCTATAATATCGATGTCAGATGTAATAACTGCAGGCTCAGCTCTCCAAAGAAAGATAGTGACTGAGTCAGTAAGATGTTTACCTCCCACATAACTGACCTACCTGATTAACTCACTCATCCTAAAGTTGTGATTCAAATTATCATACCATTACTGGTCTAAACCCACTACACATAATCGAGTCACCTTTTTCATGTTACTGTTCTCTCTTAGTTTTCCTAATCTAACTACTACTGCCATATTCAATCACTTCTATTCCTCTTACTTTAACACAATTCTCCCTTTCCATTCCACTTATGCAACTGCACATATATTTGGATTGTTAGCTCTTCTATATAGTTTGTTAGATTTTCTATGCTTACTAATTAATGTAAACCACTGTTATATCTATATTGTACATTGTTTTGTTACATTATGATGTAACCTGAACTGAGCCTGCAATTCATCATTGTTTCATCAGTGTTCTACCCCCAGTAACACATTTAAATAATAAATGATATATTAAAAAACGTGCATGCCAGGATTATATATCTCTCAGTCTAAAGGCGGTATGAACAGACTTAAAACTGACTGCTTGTATAATTCTGCAGTTGTGGGACTGCATACATATGTGCTACATCAAATCCAAACATAGTAAAAGTTGTAAATCATGAAGAAAGGAAGGCTAAGCTTATTTGTTTAGTTTAGCATAAGAATTTGTGAAAGACATGGGAATGGAAATCAAACCAGAAGTCGATAAGAATCAAATAGCAAACAAATGTACAAAACAAAAATACAAAGAAAAGGAGGAAAGAAAAGAAAACTGGAAAACTCACAAATATAGTAGCAAGTATTAAAAAAAAATCTCCTGAAACAAGCACAAGTTGTCCAAGATTTGATGCAAAATCTTTAAGGAGAAGTGAATTCAAAGCAAAAGATGAACGGCTAATAATGGTAGCCCAAGACAGTGGGCTACATACTCATTGTTTTACAAAGGCTATTGAAAAAGTGGGAGAAACAGAAACATGCAGGTTTTGTAAAACAGAACTGAAAGCCATTGCACATCTCATTGCTGGTTGAGATGCACTCATGGCTAAGTGTCTGCATACTGAAAGACACAATAACGTGGTAAGACTGTTACACTGGGTATTGTACAAACACTACAATACAGCAGTACCTGATAAGCAGTGAAAACAACCACAAAACATTCATCAACAGTTATGAAGTTTAGATCACATGAGATCAGCAGGCACCCAACAGATAAGAAAATAGATGCAAGAAACCAAATATTGCAATAAGCAACACCTTAAGTAGATTCTGTAAATGGTCACTGTGGCAGTTAAATAGTTCTGCTTTGGGGGTCTATATTAGAACACCGAACATTTAAAATGTTGAGTGTTCTAATATCGACCCGTCCAATCTGAGGAGGCCTAGTATTACTCCTAACTGTGTGACTGTTACACCATTGTTATCCTAACAAACACTAGGCTTTGTGAATGATCTTTTTTAACTTCTCCAAATGTTTTGGGTTTCTAATCCAGTGATGGGAATGGACCCCATTTGTATGTTAGGACATGATTAGCGTTCATGAAACCAACATTGCTCCAGTCTTTGATGTTAGTTAAGAGTGTTCTTTTCAGCACTCGCAATGTATCCAGAATTTCTTCCTTCTGCACTTCATATGGCATGACAAATATTTAAGTATGCTTAAAAAATCCTTTTTTAGTCCTGTTGCTTCTGTTATTTTTAGAACTGTCTGGGTCTCTTTCTTCCATATTGCTTTAGTTTCTTCTGGCAAATCCTGGTACTTTTTAACTCTCTGTCTGTCAGTACACAAGACACTAAGTGTAGCTATTTCAATGATTAATACTATTTTTCTCTTATTTTCTTGGATTGCAATTGTACAGATACACACACACACACACACACACACACACACACACACACACACACACACACACACGCGCGCACACACACACACACACACACACATGCACACACACAGAGTTGCACACATACTAACATTCTTATTCCAAGACTGAGTGTGTTGAGTGTGGATAGCGCTGATTCTAGAATTGTTTTTTTCTTTCTGCTGTCAATGATTGTGCTGTGTTGCAACTCTCTTCTCATTTCACCTAATGATGCCATAGGCTCACATAGTACTAAACTTAAGTGCTATCAGAAATATTTGAACCTTTAAAAATGCTGTTTCAAAGTTTCACTACATTATGGATAGATCTTGGGAAACAAAAAACAACTATACCATTCTTGATATGGTGATTCCCAAACAGTATAAGATACTGTACGATGCAAATGTCATATATAAATTAACTCCACAAGGTAAACAAGAATTCTGCCCAGAGAAATCAACATAACATTTCAGTATAGTTTGTCAAACACTATATACTTTTTTTAAGAATGAAATCTGTAGCAGCACACCTCAGCAATACTGCGGTTGGCTACGGAGTGGTGAATCACTTTGCCAGGTGCTTAACTCTTATGTTCTGCCTTTATATAACATTTACCTGCTCTGCCAAAGAGCTGTCAGACTACATTGAAATCAGTGATCCAGCTAATGACCTGTTTTGTGGTGCTGGTCATGCTGGCATTCATTCATATCTTTTTGTGGTTTACGGCTGAAGTTGTCGCTAGTGCATACTTTGGTAGAACAGAAATATTTGTGAATGCAACATAATGCTGTTAGGTCACATGATATCATCTTTCTTACAGAAAAACAAAAGTTTGCATGATGTCATCCAGGAAGTAAATTCACAGCAGAATGTGTGGCAACTCTGCAATGGTTACTAAGGATTTCTAAAGGTATACGTGTATCTGCTATTCAAAAGACAAAACATTTTTAATGTTAAAAATTTGATTTATTTCAAGATATCGCTAAAATAAATGTAATGAAAGTGCTATGGAAACAGCACATATATGACAAACTTAATTAGTACATTAAAATGGAGATTTGATGAGTATCTCTCGTTTAAATTACTGTTAATACAGAGAAGCAACAGATTTCATTTTAACAAGGCACTGCTATAACATAGGTTCATAGGTTCATAGGTAGGTACTAGGCTATCTGCCCGAAGGCATTTATAAGCCTAGCCAGAATGTGTTGGCTTTCGCCGCCCACTTAGATTAGTTCCCTGTGCCTCTGTCCAGCAGAGCCATTGAAGTGATCCCTGGGATAAACTTTCTGTTTCCCATCCACTTGTCAAGGTTTCTCTTGAAGAGGGTTAGCGAGGAGCTCTGCCTAATGTAGATTGGAATCTTGTTCCAGAGCATGGGAAGTCTCTGGGACAGGAATCTATCCCTCCAGCACGTCCTATTTATTGTTGTGGCGAGATTTATATCCCTGGAGTGTGTGGATCGAGGGGGTATGGTTTTCTTTAGGTGGAGCATGTCCATCAATTCTGGGCTGGACATGGCCTTGTATGGCAGGCAGAGATCACCTCTGAGTAGGCGGTATGCAAATGAGTACAGCTGGAGTTTCTTCAGTCGAGCTGCATAGGGCATCTGCCTGAGGCCAGTGATCCTCTTGGTGGGGTACTTCTGTGGACTTTCCAGTTGTTGCAGGTGTCTTGTAAGGTACATCCCAAATGGGGCATTGTACTCTATGATGGGTCTGATGAGTGATGCGCAGAGGGGCCCAATGACCTCTTTCAATCTGGATGGAAACCATTTGTGATTAGGTGGGCCACATAGAAGGATTTTCTAACCACTTTGGCAATGTGATTATCAAAGTAGAGGTTACTATCTACTTGGGTCCCCAGATCCCTTATTACGTCTTCCGTATTTAGGGGGTTACCACCTATGTGGTAGTTTGTGGGTACTTTGTCTTTTCCAAAAGGGATGACTATGCACTTTTTTGGCATTTAGGTTGAGGCCAACGTTTTGACACCAGGTATCTATCTCAGTGAGACCCTTTTGGAGGATGTCTGTGTCAGCTGGAGAGTCAATTATAGCCCCTAGTTTGCAGTTGTCTGCAAACTTGGTGAGCCATAGTCCTCCTGTGCTTGCCTGTACCTCTGAGAAGTATATGCTGAACAGGAGGGGTCCTAGGACTGAGCCCTGGGGAATGCCACTAGTAACCGGTTTAGAGTCAGACCTAGCTCCCGCAACTCTTACCATGTGGGTTCTGTCCATGAGCCAGTTGGCATCCCATCTTGTGATGTAGGGGTTTATGTTCAGGCTGGTGAGCTTGTGTATTATACCTGAGTGGGGAATGGTATCAAAGGCCTTTGCGAGGTCTAGGTAGACCAACTTTCCCTTGTCTATAGCCTTAGTAACTGTCTCAAAGAAGTCCACCAGGTTTAGGAGGCATGATCTGCCCTTAACAAAGCTGAACTGGGTAGGGTCCAGTGTTTGCAGGTTCCCAGTGTCTCTGTTAATGAGATCCATGATGATGCGTTCCATAGCTTTGCAGACCAAGCTAGTCAGGCTTATAGGGCGATAGTTCCCGGGGTCTGTTGTGGCTCCACCTTTGTGGAGTGGAATAACCGTTGCTGTGCACCACTCTGTGGGCATGTAGCCTGTGGAGAGGCTGAGTTTGAACAGTGTGTTTAGGTGAGGGGTTAGTTCATCTTTGAGCTTGTGTAGGATGCAGCCTGGGACACCGTCCAGTCCCATTGATGCTGTGTTTTTGGCTTTGGAGAGGGCTGTTTTAACCTGAGTGTCTGTGATTTCCGGGGCACTACATTCTTCTGGTATAGTTATGGGCCTTTTTGGGGGTGAGAGGGGGGTGAAGTTTGCACTGAACCTGTCTGCCAGGACGTTGGCTATATCGGTCGGTTCAGTGTATTTTGTGCCATTCTGCACTAACTCCGAGCAAATCTGAGAATTGCCACTTAGATTCTTGACATAGCTAAATAATGCCTTGTGGTTATCTTTGGAGTCCATGACAATTTTTCTTTTGAAGCTAGCCTTGGATGATTTTATGAGGGAGCATAGTTTCGTGCTGATACTGATCAGAGATGTCTTCCCTTCTTAGGATTTTACTCTTTTTCTGTACTAGTTTTCTTCTTCTATTGTGTAGCTTGTTTATGGCAGGGGTCCACCAGACTGGTTTCCTTCTCTTGGAGGAGTGAGTCTTGGTTTTGTTTGGGATAGCATGATCCATGCATTCTTGTAGGTGCCCGTAGAGTGCATTAGTAAAGGATTTTGCAGCTCGGACAGCGTTATCCTTTAGCATGGGGGCTTTGAAACTTCCCACCTCGGTCTTAAGTAACGTGAAGTTTGCTTTTGAAAAGTTTTTCAAGGTAGTTTCTTTGACTGGGGGTGGTGGCGGAATGTGGATATCAAGAGTGATAAGTTTATGGTCAGATCTATGCAGTGAGGGGTTGACCTCTGGTGTGGAACACCGGTTGCCCATGTTGGTGATGACCAGGTCCAATATGTTGTCACCTCTGGTGGGGATGTTGACCAGTTGATCCAGGGCATTTGAGTTTATAAATTCAAGGAAATGTTGGGCAAGGGAGTTTGTACTTGAGTAGTTCTCCCAGTTAATTTTTGGATAATTGAAATCACCCAATATCAGGGTGTTTGGTAGGACCTTTATGTTTCCCAGTGTTTCCAGGAATGCAGAGTGGGTGTCCTGGGACATGGTGGGTGATCTGTAGCAAGCTATAATTTGAATAGCAGTTTTGCCCATTGTTAGTTGCACGTGGATGATCTCTGAAGCATCGTGCTGTGCCACTAACCTGGAGGTGTGGGTATAATTGCAAGTAACAGAAGAAATGTCTTTATTAAAAGTTAAGCTGTAACAGCCATCCTAAAGCATCACATTAAGTCTGTGCTTAGAGGCAGGGCACTAAATGATATTTTCAATGTGGAAGAGGGTAAAGGACTAGACATAGGGTTACTTTCCCTCCATCTTTACACAGTCATATGGGGAAAAAAAAAATGTCAAATGTTCTGAGATTTTACAACAAAAATATTTCCTAAGTTGCCTCTAAAAGTTCCTTAAAACAATTTCATATATGAAAATACTCAGTATGCTATGAAACAACTCAAATTCTATAACAGCAAGCTTTTATTTTGGTTACAGAGTGAAGGTCAGTCCTTTGCATTGGTTGTAAGCATGGTTTGTCATGGAAATTAACACATTTCCTTAAAAAATGTCCCACTCTGGGCATGTGAAAAAGTGTCAGTCTTAACTGGGCAGCAAAAATCAGATGCATACTTTTAGCAGCCTGAAGACACCGAGTACAGATCTGAGTCAAAGCGTTCCAACAAGGATAGAGGACTGTCACATTGTCCCTACAGGTATACCTGTTAAAAGGTACACACAAAGGGCCCAACTGGAATGTTTGTTTGTTTATTTATCACATTTTTATTAATGGAGAAGTCTAGATGGATTACGTAGCTACTTTTCAGTTTACAGCCAGGTAGAGGCTTTGTCATCTACATAGAAAAGAACTAACATTTTCAGTAGTGCAGGTTTATACATTATTGATTCCTTTTGAATAAATAGAAGTACCTGATTGCTTCTACAATGTAAAAAGAAAATAGGTGTCATAGAATTCTATAGAATTATATTGCTGTAAATACAATTAACATAAGTACACATTCCTTATTTCACTATCTTGATTCATTACCCATAAATAAAAAAATAAATAAACACTCGCATGTACATAGTTATTACCAGTGAGTACAGCCACCTACAATTTTAAGGCAAGATGCAGGTTTTTATGGCAACAGACTACAAGAATATAGTCACAGTACAGCTAACAATTAATATTTAAGTATATTCCAGCCTGGACGCATATTATCAGGTGTCTCATTACTATGTTTAACATTTGGTTGGGTGATGTTTTATTTCATTTATTTTGCTGGAAGTACCTAATACATCAACAGAGTTAAAAGGCAATGATTGCAGTCCAGGTTGCTCCACAGTGTATACTCAATCATTCCACAGAAGATGAGCTTCTAGAAGGTGTGTAAGCAGCTAGTATACATAATGGGTGAGAAAGATCCGTTTGTTAGCTACAAAACACCAAAGGCCACATCACCTTTTTCAGGTAAGTACACAGAATCTTAACTAGATGTTTGCCAAAAGAGATTAGGACTCTTGCAAAGGTGTACTGGTCAGTGTCTTCCAGCCTAATCTTGGACAGATTTGACATGACTAATTATGAGTGAGGCCCATCTGGCGGACCATTATCAGTCACTTCAAAGCTCTGCCAGTATAAGGTAGAATTGGAGTGTCCACACCATAAAATGATCCTGTATACACTCTACTTTATGTGGGAGACAGAGTTAAGATGAGAATGTAAGAGTATCCTTGTCTTCATAAAGGACTCCGAGAAGGAGGAGGACAGAGAAGGTCCCACACAAGCTGGCCTCATCAGTAGGATAATGTCTTACATAGCATTGCAGTTCTGTTTTGCCACTAGCTGGGGTCATATAATACTGAAATGTTGCATGACCTGCTTCCTGGCCTAAAAACCATATTGGGTATTTTGTTACAGCAGTTTATTTTATTTTATTTTACATTTTTATTTTACATTTGTTGACCAGGCTAGTCCAACTGGATATATATCCGTTTACAGTAGCGGCCCGGGGAGAAAAGCTCCAGTACATGCAAAACAAACAATGATATATCACAAAAAAATTATTTTGAAAAAAATATATAAAAGGTAAAAAAAGAGAATTGCAAAATAAAATCTAAATACTTATAAGATAAGTTCAACAAATTAAAAAATAGGCATACTTTTAAGAAGTAACTCTCAACAATAGAAAGTGTAAGTTCGGAGCTCAGAAGGGGGGATGGGTAGCAAAATTAGATGTGAGGAGACATACTTTCAGTCGGGATTAGTACAAGGACATAGCCATTGAGTTTTAAGATGTTCTTTGATATGTTTTTTGAACAGAGAGGTAGAGTCTTGATTAGTTATTTCTTGAGGGAGTTGATTCCAGTGTTTACCTATGGAATTTGAAATTAACGCATCCCCAGCTTTATTGTATGATTTAGTTGAGGATACTAGGAGTTTATTTGCAGAGCGAAGTGTGGCTAGATTTTTATAAGGAGAAATCAGTTTTGCCAGGCTAGGAGTATTATCAGGGAAGTGAAGGGTCTTATGAATGACAAGTAATTGTTGATAGAGTAGGTGGTTGTTTAGCTCTAGCCGATTTAGTTGTTTGAGGTTGAGACAGTGGTGAGTTCTGAGGGGAGTAGCAGTAATGAATCTGGCTATACTATTATAACAGGTAGAGAGTTTGGTAGTGTTATTTTTAGATAAGGTAGTATATATAGCTGAGGCATAAAAAAGGGTGGAGATCAGGTGGGTCTGTGCAATGTTTTTTTCTGGCTGCTGGGGTAAGGAAGGGTTTAATTCTGTAAAGTGTCCCAATTTTTTTATTAACAGCTTTAATAGTAGTGTTAATATGGTCATCAAAGTTGAGATGGTTGTCAGTGGTTACACCTAATAGTCGAGTGGTTTTATCAGGGTTAATAGAGGTAGAATTATTTGAGGAGATAGTGAAGAATGGTATAGGAGATTTATTAGTAGGAGTAAAGAGAAGAAGCTTAGTTTTTATGGGGTTAAGGAGGAGGCAGTGTTGCATAAACCATTTTTCAACGTTTTGGAAAGCTATTTGGGTGATAGACTGGAGGGAGGAAACATTTTTAGCAGTGCAGATCAAAGTCGAGTCATCTGCATATTGGATGCAGGTAGCTTGTGGCACATTCAAATAAAGGTCATTGATAAATAATGAGAAAAGAAGGGGTCCTAAGATTGATCCTTGTGGAACACCAACATTTACTGGAAGTAAGCATGATAGTTTGTTCCCCCAAAGCACTGTTTGTTGCCTGTTTACGAGATAGCTTCTAAACCATTGTAGAGAATGTGAGCTGAGAGAGTTTTGAGGTTGAGTTTTTCAAGAAGTATATTATGGTTAACCATATCAAAAGCTTTTGATAGGTCTATGAATAGTGCTGAGGAGAAACGATTATTATTTCGATTATTATTTATGGAGTCAGAGAAGGAAAGGAGGGCAGTGGTAGTGCTGTGGAAAGGTCTGAATCCATGTTGACAGTCAGCTAGAAGTTTGTTTTGAAGAAGGTAGTTAAGAAATTGTTTGTGTACGCATCTTTCCATTATCTTAGCTAATGGGGACAGTAAGGCAATAGGGCGAAAGTTGGAGAGCTCAGAAGAAGAGCCCCCTTTATGTAGAGGAATTATATGAGATATTTTCCAAATGGTGGGGATGTTTCCTTCAGAGATAGTCCTATTAATCAAAATAGATACAGGGAGATAAATAGCTTTTGCAGCTATTTGTAAGTATTCAGATGGGAGTTGGTCAGCAGATGGGGTACAAGGTTTGAGTTTGGTGAGAAGCTTATAAATAATGGATGAAGAGACAGGTTGAATTTGAAAGGCTTTAGATGAGACTGGAGAGGTATTTTGTGGGGATGCAGTAGGTGTAGGTAATGAATTAGCTAGGGTTAGAATAGCTTCTGTAAAGTACTTATTAAAGGCATCTGGGATCTGAGAAGCATTGTTGAGGTTAAAGCCAGAAGGGATGGGAGTAGGTGAATGTCCTGGTTTAAGAAGTTTATTAACACCTGACCAGAATTTTTGAGGGGTATTTTGACTAGTTTTTTGTAGATGAAGATAAAATACCTTTTTGTCTCTAAGAGTATCTTTCTTGGTGGCATTTCTTAATTGTTTGAAAAGGAGGTGATCAGATGGACATTTGGTAGCTCTCCATTTAGCCCAGATTTTATTTCTAAGGATCATTTTTTCTTTTGTTTGCTTTGTTAGCCATGGGGCAGTCTTGGCTCTTATCCTAGTAGAGCGTAATGGAGCATGATAATCAAGAATTTGTAGAAAGTTTTTGTTAAAATAGGTCACTGCTTCATTAAGTTCAAGGTGTGTCAAAGGCGACCAGTCACATGCCTGCAATTCAGCAAGGAAGTTATCAGGGTTGAAAAATCTTTTTGAACGGCATGTTCTTAGTTTATGAGTATTAGGATTATTTAATTTTTGTCTGAAGACATATGTAAGTATATGATTACTAATACTGTCAGGAAGGGTTCCTGGAGTATAGCTGTTGGGGGGTGATTAATAAGGATCCAGTCCAAAATTGTCTCTTTATTATTTTATTATTAACATGTGAATGTAATGGCTAACTCATGGTGAAACATTTTATTAAGAATATCCTTGCCTGGTACTGCCTTTCTCATATGGATGTCACAGTTTCACATGAATTCCTGTCTCTTCATATTAGCTCTGAATCATTAGAATTATTACTCTCAAAAACCTTCAAGTCTGCCACCTTGGGGATGCATACTTCAACCCACATTCAGGCCCTTTCAGTTTAAAACCATGACTGCGTCCACTAAACTGATAACGTTTTTTGCAAACACAAATCAATGAAAAACATGACCAGCACAAATCAGGGAGTTCTTATCACATTACATACACCTGGTAAGACTCAGCCAGATGTGCTGTGTGCAACTCTGGTGACCCTTGTTTCTGCAAGAACTTATAGACAGAATTGTAGCAGGTGAGAAAAGACCAATTAAAAGGCTGCAAATTCTACGTTTGGCTTGACATACCTCACATTGAAATGAGTATAAGGTATGTGTGATGCATATAAGGAAAAGTTTTACTGAACAGTGAGATCCAGGGATGCACCATATAGACAAATGTCAGCTCTAGTGAGTGTTATAAACTGCTAAATGTTGGACAATTGGAATAACATGCTCATTTAATAGGGAGTGATGTGAGCACACCTGCATGGGCAAATAGCTCTTAAATGCCTTGAGAGTCTGTTTTCTATATGGAGATTTAACAAAGTCAGGCTGCTCCAGGAATGTATGTTATTCAAATATCTTGACAAAGATTAAATAGTTTGCCAGTATACTAACTACTTGAAAGTCCTCACACAGTGATGCTCAAGTGTATTTTTTTAAGACTGTCTGCACAGCCCAGATGAGGGAGTGATGTTTCAGTGGGTACTCTTCTTCCATTCAGGTAAGTAAAATCTTTGCTCCATCCAAAGCAACGTCTTTCAGCTTATCCCAATTAGAGGTTGCCACAGCAGATCACCTGTCCACAGATAGAATGGCAGTGTTTTTTTATGGTGTCAAGTTGCCAGCCTAGTGCCCAGCCTTCAAAGAAGGCACATGAACACACACACACACACACACACACACACACACACACACACACACACACACACACACACACGCACACACACACTTACCTGCATGTCTTTAAAACTCACTTGACTGCAGGGAAGACAAGCAGATGGCACACCAGCCAAGAATCAAACCAGAGAACCTCTTGCTGTGAGGTGACAACACTAACCACAGCACTGCCACAGCCGACTAAAAATCTTTGCTCCATCCACTGCTTTCAAAATAAAAGTAAATAGGAAAACTGTGTTTTCTCAAAAATATTTTTATTGAAACTTTTAGAATAAGATTGCAGCAGCATGCAGCACATGCTAAATATTCTGCGAAATTGGCAATAATATTTTCTATTCACCTGTCTCATGTCAGGAATCTGTTATTAATTACTATAAGGTTTCACACTGCAGTCCACTGATAACTTTAAAGATGTAATACACTTCATGCTGCCACATGAAAAACAAATAAATAAAATAAAAGTGCAACAAGAGTGAAGTCCCTAACAACTTTTAGACTAGTATGTTGATCAAAAGTACACTCGTCTTTAATCCATTGCCTATGCGGCAGTCCTAGTCATGTTACAGGTTTCAAAGATGCAAAACACTTCATGCTCGAACATTTTTTTTCTCTTGGTAAGGTATAGTACATCAAGACAGCTAGACTTCCATGTAATTAAAAAGAATTATGAATGGATCTTTGAGTATAACTATTCTTTGATGTGTTCTCAAAATGGATTCAAAAAATTCACATTTTGAACTTCTCTCTTTAGGTGAATTTCCTGAATCTATTTCTTGAACTCATTAACATATTGGTTAGGATCAGCAAACCGATCATAGTCGTGTATGTAATACATAGAGTATGCTGATTACACTCTGAAATTGACAAAAAATACATTTATCATGCACTTTTCTGATGCATAACAACTTAGTTATGCACCACTGACAAAAGTTGTGATCGTGTGAAGCTGCAACACATAACAAAAGCCGCCACAGAATGGCAATGGAAGTGCGTTGCCAGCTTTAAAAGCTGTAATGTATTTCACACTGCCAACATAAAGGGGCACAAGTGTGACATGGTGAAGCATATAACAGGATTTTAAGCTGTTGCTTAATCAGAGTTAGATTTCACTTCTGCTGGCAGCAATATACGTGTTACTGCTTTCAGAGTTATAAAAGGTCTTATACACCTTTTTCCTCTCTTGTAAGACTTAATAGATTAGGAAAGTTAAAGATCTATGTACTACAAAAGATTGTGATAGCATCTTTGATCAACTCTATATGTTCATTTGTTCTCAAAATGAATTCAAGAAATCCAGACTGGTTATAATTAGTGACCCAATCATATATAACATATATTACAGATATCAGTCTTACACATAAAAATCACTAGCACAGACCGAAATAATACACTGCAGAATTATGTCTTTGTTCATATTTTTGCTCCTGTTGACCATCAGACCATCTCTCCGACAATCAGCCCATTCTTCCCCTACTGAGCAAGAGCCACCTGAGAGGAAATGTCATCATTCAGGCAGCCATCATTTTTTTCCTGGCCCTATCTGCATGCACTCAGTGAGGTGCAAGAGAGGAAAAGTAAAATGGCTTGACTGTAGAGGAAGTTGCTTCCAAGCAATCTTGCCCCTCCCCCAACAACATAAGCAATGATTGCTCCAGTCTCCGCCAGAGAGTTTGCATCACTTTGTATGTCTCTGAATGAATGCACAGAAGCCCTGGCCACACCCCTGGGAAAGGTGAGTAGGCTGTACCCCATCAGTCCACTTCATCACTGTCTGACTCTTCTGGTGCCAGGGCTGCTAATCAAACCCCAGTCACATGGGTTGTTGACAGGGGTCCACCCCACTGCACCACAGAGCCAGGGAAACTGCAGAATAATTGTGCTGACTGACCAGTGCTATTGTATCACACACTTCCCCCACACCCAGTAGTCCACTGTAGAAAAATCTCCTTCTATCTAAACAGTCTGGTACATGAGTATGCATTCTTCACTTTTTATAACTGCATACCCACTGTTCCATGCCTTTGTGCCTACAACTCTCAACCTCTTTGCTCTAAAATCAGAGATAAAGTGAAAAATAATCAGGAACAAATGGCCAAAATCAGTGACAACTTTTAAAGTGAGACACCATTCACTTAGGTGATAGAATAAGAGCATTCTTATTAATATATATTTTCTAATTATGAAAAAGTATCTAAACATTAGCATCTTGAATTGTTTCATAATCTTAATCCTCATTGTCTTGTTTCAAAATTTCTGATTTTACAGAACTTCCTGATGATGTAGATGCAGAGTATCTATGTGCACTACTAGCAGTCTGAGCATGGGAATGGATACAGGTTGCTAGTAGGGCTGGTCAGGGGGATAAAACAAGGTGGATAATGGGCATCACTCCTATCCTAGGGGACATGTTTGCACATTCTAGTACAGACCACGAGGCTTACAGGTTATCTCAGTATCAATGTCCTGACATCATTGCACTAGCCACTTAAACAACTAGAAAACATGGCCAGCTACAACAAGTATGATGGCTTCTGGTTCCACATTCATAATTCCTTACAGGATCCCTTACTTCCCTGGTCTAAACACTAAATTACCACTAGTTTGACTTCCTATGGCGTTGGAAGGCCAACTCAGTAAAGGATCACATTCTGGGTTCCAAAAAGTGGGAATATGAGGCTGGGTGAACTTGGAAGCTGGGGGGGGGGTAGCTGCAAGCAGTGTAAAATTAGGTGAAAATATAAAAAAATAAACAAATAAAATGCAAATTTTATGAGGGAGAGAAACACAGCAAATGTTCTGTAGCAAAATAAGAAATGCCCCTGAAAATATTAGAGTAGTGAGAGGTATGTTTGTGCCCCTTTCTCTTCACTACTATTTATCTCTGCTCTCTTTTCTCTATCACCCACTAACCCCTTTCCTTATCCGATTCAACATCCATCCTATCTAATTTTTTCTAACTTTTTACCCCATCCCTTACCTCTGACCTCTCAAACTAATTTGTGTGGCCCCCTACACTTGTCTGTCTCTGTCTGCATCACTACCCTGTCTTTTTCCAGAAGCTATCAGTTACAGTCCTCATCCAACCAGGGAGTAACACTTACTCCACTCTCTTTTCCCCTTGTTCACCCCCTTCATTCATCATTTCACTCTAAACAGACATAACCACTGGCTCCTGA
Source organism: Protopterus annectens (assembly GCF_019279795.1). Lineage (NCBI taxonomy): Eukaryota > Metazoa > Chordata > Ceratodontiformes > Protopteridae > Protopterus > Protopterus annectens. The sequence goes on along the minus strand of NC_056737.1, from coordinate 462,625,192 downwards.
CTCTGCTATTCCTATATGCTTATTTCAAGCTGTAATAACTGTTAATCATCATATTCCCATAATTTCTTCAAAAAAGTCACATGTACACATTGTTTATACTCATCTTCCCCACATCTCCAGCATACATCCACATCCGTGATTTCCTGCCATTTCAATCTTAGAGTGTAAGAATATCTGGGCATTACATTTCTGTGTAAGTTACCCACCACCAAATCTTCCTCTTTCCAGCACATACCACCTAGTCCTCCTCCCAAACTTACTCTTCCTTCTAAACCTAACTTTTTCATCAAGTTATTCCTGAGTCTATTCATATTTCTGTAGTTTTCCACCTCTGAATTCCATAACATCATCTACTCCTTCCCTCCTCAACTGCTTCATTCCCTTCTACTCCAACCAGTTCTCCTTTCCTAGACTATACTTTGACATTGTCCCTACAAAATTCCAAAACAGCCCTTATAACCTTATATTAATTCATCCAGCTAGTTACAACCTTGTCTCTCCATGTCTGTATTGTCACCTACAGAGGGCACCCACTCCTTTTACCAAATAACAAATCTAGCTCCTCCCTCCCCAAAATATTGACACATCTGTTAATTTCCTAATGATCTTTGCAATAGCCCTATTGATCCAGTCAAATACTAACCTTGTCCCTGTATTTCTAGCCTTGCTCCACACTCCTCTCATACTAACCATTATTTCATCCTCACAACTGTTCATGCTGACAGTGTCACAAAACTATTGAAATCTTGCACTCCACATTCCACTGGTCCCATTTTTTACCAGCTCTCACTCTATCATTATCTATCCTAATCCCTTTCCCCATCCATATACAACTGTTGCATATCTTCTGTATATATTTTATTTGGAGTTTCCACATTTTCAACTGACTAAAGTGAGATTTTTTTTTTTATGAAAACCTGAGATTTTGCAAGACAAACCACACTTACAACCAGAGCAAAGGACTATACTTCATTTTTTTGACAAATCAAAATGTAATTCTTGTAGAATTTGAATAAAATTTAATTGTTTAAGATAAAGTTTTTCATGCAGTTATTAAAGGAAACCCAAGGAATTTTTCTGTCCAAAAATCCTTGGACATTTGCCACTTTTATGTTTTTTTCACCACAGGGTACAATTGCCCCAATAGGGACTGTCCTGCATAAAGAGAGACAGGTGATAATACTACCTTCAGGGTCTTATTGCTGGCACCACACTCATATGCTTCAACCAATAAACTAGTGACAAAACCCTCTACCCCTGGAATATTACCCAACCACTATACTTGTTTAACAATTTATTAACTGTTTGTTGCATTTCTAACCAGTTAAATCAACAACTTTTAACTAGAGTGGCATAGACCTTAATCCCTAAAAACTTTACTCTCTCTGGAAGAAAAAGGCAAACCCTTTGCAAATTCCAGCCCTGGTTGTTTCCCATTAATACCACTACTGACTTCTGAGGATGAAATTTCAACATTATCTTCTTCCTAAAATCCTCCATTACATCTACGTCTACTGGCACCATCTGATGGAAAACTGTCTTTGATAGCATGCAGCCATCTGGTTCTCAGTGAACAGGTTAAAGCTAGGCCCACTTTCCAAGTTTCTACCTCTGGGATAAAAGCTCCATTGCTAATAAGAATAATATCAATGACATAAAGCACTGCTGCTGTACTCACCTATCCTTACCCCACTGCAAACTGCTCCAATAACTGCTTTCCTTAAATATGGGATCTAGGTAATGGTTTCAACTCCTCTAGTACAACCTGTCTCACCCACCTTTCACCCTAAATCCTCTGGGTCTATATTATATGCTCAAAGAGACTTTTCTTCGAACATATAATCATCGACACCTAAAGAGCGAATGTTCTAAAGCACAAATGGGCATGTCTGCAAATTTTCTCCTCTGGAAAAAATTCACGGGGCCATACACAAAAATCACAAACTTCAAAAACCTAATCAAATGGGGGGCTTTGCCCCACACATCCCCCAACTGAATATACCAATGCTGAGATCACTCTACATTGGAGAAAAGGGCGATTCCCAATAACGGCCAACTGAATTTTTTCCAGAGGAAAAAATTTCTGGATGTGGCCGTTCAAACATTAGAGCGTTCATTCTTTAGATGTTGATGATTATATTAAAGAAAAGTCTCTTTGAGCATATAATATAGACCCAATCCTCTAAGAAGACTTTGCAAATTCCCACAAAAAGAAATGTTCTAGATACCTAACAGCAGTATTCTCATCACTCCACCATTTTCTTTACCCTCAGTCATTAAAAATTAGCAACAAGAGGTCCATTCCTTCAAAAACCTGGGATATGGGAACTTCTGTGGACAGTGACCTAATTTATGACCAGCATGTGTCCATTGTCATAAGAAAGTCCTTCTGTATTGCACAGCTTATAAACAAAGGGAATGTGTCTAGATCTTGGGATGTCAGTGTCCCCTTTAATAAGCCCTCATTAGACCAGTTATTGAGTATAATGCCCCCTTTGGCATGTATATGTCCAGACACATGCAGCAACTGGAATGCCCACAGAGATACCTTAGTAAAAGGATACAAGTCCTAAACAATATGTCCTACATGGACTGAATCAAAGCACTGTTACTATACTCAGTATTCCATAGACTGCTATGAGGTGAACTGTGTCTGGCATTGATGGCATCCCCTGACCCAATAATGATGGATTTACTGCATATCAACAAGTCAGATAGCATCAGAAATTCTTGAACTATGGATCTAAACCTCTTCTGTAACATCTACAGAACAGTTTGGAAGGACAAGTATATCTTACAGAGTAAACCTTTGCTCTAGAACAAACTCCCCCACCACATAAAAGAAAGCTCATCCCTGTCCATATTCAAATGTAACTTGGATCTATCACTAGGAAACAGAAAATTTAACCCAGGACTGACGCCTTGCTACTAATGTGCAGAGCAATCTCCTGAATGCTTTATCCATGCAAGTTATCTGTAGTATGATCCCAGTTAGTCTAACTAGAGGTAATATATAATTATTGACCATAGGATGGGCAATATCAATCTAACACCAAATGGTTTAGGTTAATTTTAGCACTGAAAAGGAAATTGGTTAGACCTAAAATGAACTTCACTGATAGCAGAAGTAGCCCCTCTGCATCACCATATTCCACCCCTCATCATACTATCCACAATTGTCACCCCCACATTGTAGTAAAAATAATAGAGACTCCATTAAGACCCCCCCTACCTTATCACATCAGATAACTGAGTGTCCCTTATCACTTACCCTTCATATCTGGCTTAAACTGAATTCCAAATTTCCTCAGCCCTTATAGTCGACTCTTCTCACTTGGCACTTAGCTTCCTTTTCACCTTCACCTCCTTCTCCTCCTCCTTTCATTCATACAACACCTGCAGGATACCCCTAGCTCCTGTCACTTCATCAACTGAAAACCTTGCTGGTTCTTTGGAGGCTTTACCCTCTATTCTCAGTCATATTCCTTTAGCTTTCTTAAAACCCTGTCCTTTCATGCCACCTTACTAATCCCCTGCTGCCTGTGCCTCCTTAAGTTCTTTTCCTGTACTTCTATTCTCTCCCTCTGTCAGTTTTGCTTGTTTGTTTGTTATATGCCACTGAATGTACTTTTATTTTTCTACCTGTCTGTCTCCTCCTGATTGCTTTAACATTATCCCAGCAAAAGAAAGTTACATCTTATGAAATGCAGAATGCTGTAAAAGGCACGAACAGCAGCCAATCATAATAAAACACCTCATTTGGTATTATGTCACTTTACTCCTCTGTCATACAAATCACATACGAAGGACACCAGGCTTTGTGTTGGGGGAATCATCAACTATAAAACAAAAAATATTTTACTGAGGGATGACAATAAATAGTTTTGTCAGCTTCTGAAATGATCACTGCAAATGTTGTAGTTATGTATAATGTCATTCATTTAAGATTTTTTTTTTGTCTCCTGGCTCATTTGTAATTGGCATATTCTGAATTGTCAACATACATTTCATTTATCTGAAGCTGCAGAGCGTAATTTGTTTTAATGCTGAGTTAAGATTGGTGAATGCTTTAACAGTACAGCGTTTAACAGGAGTGCAATATAACATTACTCATTTTATGAAAATTAACAACTGGAATGACATGCACATGAGGTTTCAGATCGTGAGAAAGTCATTTGTTGGCATGATAACTATTGTTTACAGGATTAGACACTTGTTTGGGTCCCTGTCCATCCAACTGCCATTGCAAGAAATGTTTCTGAAAAGTCTAGCAGGCAAGAACAGACTTGCCATCAAAGCAAACTTGTGGAACTTCTGTCAAAGTGACACAAAACTAATGCAGTTTAGGAAAATACTGCTGTACTTTGTTAATCACAGCATAAATCTGTTAAGACACAAAACCACATTGCCATACTTGGCCGTTTTAAGAGCTGGTTTCTGCACTTTAGTTTCTGTAAAGGGGGTCCCTAAAATTAAATTACTTCTCATTATGACAAATAAGGGAAATAGATAACATCCACCTCCAGCTAGATAGATTGTATTCTGCACAATATTTCTACAACTAAGAAAGGCATGTTTTTCTACAATTCATGGGAGTTCAGATGCAGAAGGTATTGCAAAACAGAAACACATTTACTATGCTTAGGCTCGGGAATGTTCACCTCCCAATTTGAAAGTCAGTCTTTTAACTTATTCCTTTGTTAACCCAGCCAAGTCATTGTATTTATTTATTTATATATGTATTTTGCGGTGGCGTTATCACCTCACAGTAAGATGCTGCCCGGTTTGATTCTTAGCTACAGCATCTACTGCATGGAGACATGCGTGAATGGGCATACCTTTGTTGAAGGTTTTGCGTCAGGCTTGGCAAGCCGGTATGTAAAAATCAACTGCCAATCATTAGCGGACCGGAGTTCCGCTGTGGCGACCCCTAACCGGGAAAAGCCAAAAGACACAAACAAATTACATTTTTTATCAGGTAAGCATTTTCAATGTAATCCTAAGGGAAAAAGTCCAACACATGCAGGAGAACAATATCAGAATAACACACTCATCAGTAATTTATAATGTATAATTAAAATGCACTGACAAAACAGTGACTTAAATACCTGTTAAATATAATTACAAATAAGCTATTCACTTGTACAGAAAGTAGACTAAGGTAAGCTAAGTAGTAAAGTAAGTAAACTACAGTAAAGTCTCACTTAACCGGCACCCTTGGGGATTGGTAGATGCCAGTTAAGTGTATGTTCCAGTTGCATGAGATATGCTTTGCTATTTTTGATTGGCTCGTATACCGGCATACAAGCCAATCAAAAATTGCAAAGCGGATCCACTTCTAATCAATTTGGAACTGCAGGCTGTTCTGCATTGAGTAGAAGTGGCTCCACTTTGCAATTTTCGATTGGCTTGTATACCGGCATACAAACCAGTCAAATGCCAGCTGCTTAAGAGTGCCAGTTGCTTGAGTCCCAGGTAATGGGGACTTTACTGTAAATAATAAGTGGGTTAGATAGTTGGCATAATGGCTAAGGTATTTACCTTATAGACACAAAAAGCAGGGTTTGATTCTCAAATGTGGTGATTGGCTAAGCTTAAAATTGTCCACAAGGGCATTTAGCCTAGTGATAATCTATGAACCTATAAACTATTGTCAATGACATGCAAAGCAAAAATCAGAAATAAACTTTGGATTTAATGGAGTGATTTCATTAGATAAGACAGAAGTTGCAGGTTAAATGAACTTTAATTGACTGTCTCTTATTAAAGGAAGTAATTTAATGGAGCGACTTCCTATATTACCGAAATGCCAGGATCAGTGATACTAATTCCAACAGTTGTAGAAGTCATTGAGGCATAACCAGTTGCATATTTCTTATGAGTTGAGACCGTGGCTTTTGTTTTGTCAGTCCTGAGGCGTAATCTGAAAGGACTTGAGACATGTTTGCATACAAGTGAAACTATGTTGTAACCAGAGAGGCAATCTTGTGAAAGGATGGCAGTTTCTTTTCTCCATACTGTACAAGTCCAATGTCTTTAGGGTGTCTGGCCATGCCTTTAATAATAAGAAGAAACCCTGTGCCAAGTGTTATCACCGGTGGGGGAATGGCATGATTCCATCTAACAGACTGACATTTATCTGCTTAAAAAGTAGCCAGTGAACCACCAGCAAGCACTGAGTGACTGATCAGTCATAGTTAGGTTCTCCAAAAACAAAAGATTCTTGTCCATGTCAAATGATTTCAGCAGATGTGGTACCTCCATTTAGCTGGCAATAGACAACCACAATGATATTAAGAAGGGAAATATCTATCCCGTAGGTAATTTAAAGCCATGTTGTGAGTTGAAAATCTGGTTATTGATGATTATATGTTGAAGAAAATAGGAATGTACACATTCCTCAAGTATTTTTGTTAAGACTAAATGGTAATGAGATAATAGCTATTTAAAGCTACTGAGATACCACCTTTATGCAACAGTTCACTGAAAACCTTCTTCTAGACTGAGGGCACAAGTCCCTCTTTATTCATTTATTTAGTTAGTTAGTTAGCTATTCATTTATTTATTTTTGTTTATTTATTGCATTCATTTGCCAGGATTGTCCTTCTGGGTAGCAAACCCCTTTTCAGCAGAAGCCCGGGGAGACAGGCATTGTTACAGTAACAGACTTTGTAATCAATGCATCTTAATTAGCTCAACAGTACACAACTCTTAATTGATTCAATATTTTACAAACAAATAGCAATGATCAGAGGTAAAGAGAGGCAATAAAATCGGTGTAACACAGTGAAGACTGTTATATTGCTGAGGCAATAAAATACAGGAAACGCAGTGAAGATCATTGCATTACATGAGGTTAGCTGGGGAGGTACAAAAACACAACCAGGAATCAAGCAGGTGATCATTTCTCTGTGGTTTGAAAAATTTTGGTTTGTTAATTTGCCTGACAGATATTGGTATGGAATTCCATTTTTAGCAACATTATTAAAATATAGTCAGTCCCCTGCAGTGTTATTTGATTTGATTACAGGTAGTTGTTTCTTTGTGAAATGCAGCAGCCTATTTGTATTATAGTGGATGATAGTGCCAGTTAGTGATAGGCGATTGTCTGGTTTGGTAATAAGTGTATGGGTTGTACGTAGCCATGAGTAGGGCAGGTAATGTAGAAGTTCCAACCATTGTAACTGTTTTAATGCAAAGCAGTGATGTGTCTTGTTGGGTAGGTTAGTAATGAATTTTGCTATTTCACTGTACTATTGCTTAAGTTGTTTTACCTGTATGGATTGTAGGTTGGTGAAAATGGGGCTGACATAAAGGAGTGTTGGAAGAAGGTAAGTTAAAGCAATGTGTTTCTTGCACTGTCTGTTAGGTATGGTTTATCTTGGTTTAATTTTTCCATGTCTTTTAGGTTTCTAATACCATGATGGGAATGAAACCCATTCCTAAATCAAAATACAATTAAACGTCATGAAATTAATATTGTTTTGATCTCTGTTGTTAGCCAAAAGTGTTCTTCACAGCACCCGCAATGTCCCCAAAATTGATTCCTTCTGCAATTCTTATGGATTACATGCAGCAGCAGCATATATAAATAAGACTAAATTCTTTTTATGAGACCCATTGCTCCTACTATTGGAACTGTCTGGGTATCCTTCTTCCACACTGCCCTTGCAAATCCTGGTATTTTATGACTTTGTGTCTCTCACTACATAAGACACTGTAATCACTGGGTGTAGTAATTTTAGTGATCAATGTTACTTTTGCCTTCTTTTCATGGACTACTATATCTGGTTTTCTCACATCTGTTTTTTGCTTTTGTTGTTAATGGATGATCCCATGTGATATAAACTTCATCATTTTCTATAATGCTTGGTGGCTCACATTTCCAGTGCTTCTCAGCCACTTCAGTATTGTAATGTTTGCACAATCCCCAATGCAACAGTCTTGCCATATTTTTATGCTTTTCAGTATACAGGCCTGCTGCCATTAGTGTACCACACCCCTCAATAAGATGTACAACTGTTTCCGGTTCTGTTTTACAGAACATGTATTTGTCGGTTTCTCCCACATGTTCAATGGGCTTTGTAAACCAACATGCACATAGTCCACTATCCAAGGCAGTTAATATTAACCATTCATACCATGGTTTAAATTCGGCTCTCCTTAATAATTCCTGCATCAGATCCTAATCGATATGGGGTTGTTCCAAGAGTTTTCTGTACTTGCATTTTCCACATTTCTTGCCTTCTTGCCTGACCCTTCTCTTTATATTTTTCCTTTTGTTTTTTTTTTTTTTTTTTTTGGAACATTCAGTTGCTGCCTGATTTTTGTCTATGTCTGAGTTTGTTTCCATTCCTGATTGACCCCGATATGCTTCTGTTAAACTAAGCATGGAAGTCATCTTTAACTTGTTCTCTTCATGTTTCATAACTTTCCCTCTGTTTGGATCTGGTGAGGTCAACAGATATGTCTGGAATCCTATGACTGCAGATCTATGCATGTAATCAGTTTCGAGGAGACCCATACCTCCTTCAGAGTGAGGAATATTTAATCTTGGCATGCATTGATTTTTATATATCATTTGATAACCATGAAACATTTTCTTATTTTCCTGTCCAACTTATCAAATATCTTTTGGGACCAGTGAATCACCCCCAAACTGTAAGGGAGAACAGGAAGAGCAAATTTGTTTATAGCTTGGACTTTGTTCCTAGATGTCAGGGCTGTTTTCAGTATTAATTTTAGTCTTCTAAAATATTCCCTATTATGTTTTGTTCACATTTGTTCGTGTTTTTCATCTTTTATTGTCAACCCTTCATCAATTCCCAAAAATTTGTACACTTCCTCCTGATCAATTTCCTTTATGTCAGATTTCTGTCCCAGACTGCAACTTTCCTGCTATAAATGTTGCTTTTGCACATTTATCAAGACCAAATGACATTCTTATATCATCTGAGAATGTTTTGACCACTTGCAGTTGTGCTTTCAGCTCCTCATCTGATGAACTATATAGTTTTAAATCATCCACAAAAAGAAGATGAGGTGTCTTTACACTTTGTTTCTGTCAAGGAGCCAAACTGTAACCATGACCTAATCTGTTAAATAGACTGCTTAATGGATTAAGGGCAAGACAAAAGAGCAGCTGTGACAAAGAGTCACTCTGGTATACCCCTTTGATTTTTTATCCTTAGGATAATAATTTGCCCTTTATCATGACTTAGCTGCAGAGTGGTTTGTCACTGTTTCATGGTCACTGTAATGTAACTAATCATTGCAGGATGTCTGATACATCTGTAAGCACTCCTTTATCCATAAATGTGGGATGCTGTCAGATGCTTTTTTGTAATCCGTCCATGACACACTTCAGGTTCTTCCCCTTTCTACAATTCTCCATTATGACTTTAGTTAACAACAAATGATCCTTTATTCAAACAATAAAAATCATACAGAGTATTATAGTCATAAAATAACAGGGAGTATTCTAAGAACCAAACCAGCATGAGAATGGAGAAAAGAGATTTGGGGGGGGGGGGGTTATTGGAGAAAACTGGCAAAGCAACCAAGGTTATTGGGAACAAATAACTAGAAAGGGAAAGATAATAGAATGGGAAGATGCCAAGAATATATTTGGAATGCAGGTTAGAGGTTGCCTTCCCTATCAAGGATTGGTATCAGAGTATAGGCAAAGGGAAAGAAATAGGGGGCTCCAAAATGAAAGATCAGCACTGGTAGAGTTTTTAATATAATCTAGAACAGAAGCTGCCATTAAAAAAGGAATAATTAGTAAAGCATATAAAATATTGCATAATAATTATACAAATCAATCAGAGGAGCTTAGAAATGTTTGGGAAGAAAGATTGGATAAGCAATTTACAAACAGACAAAGGGGGTATATATGTATCTCTCCCAAATACACAACAAAGTCTAGAAGATTTAGGATCTTTGCCTGGAAGTGTTTACATAGCTACTTTTAAACCCCAAGTAGGCTTCAAAGAATTTTTCCTCAGGTGGATAGCAAATGTTGGAGGTGTGACGGGCAAGCAAGAGGTAGCTGGGAACATTTTTTTTGGGACAGTAATGAGCTGGCAGACTTTTGGGATTCCCTGCTGACCACTCTGTCGGAGATGCTGGGTGAACAGATTGGACTGATTGGGGAGATGATTTTTTTGTGTTATGCTACAGAATTGGAATTGCCCAGACATAGTAAAGCCTTGCTGAGTCTAATTATGACAGCTGCCAAAAAAAAGCAATGACTAGAAAATGGAAATCAAAGTCTAGACCAACTTTGCTAGAAGTTGTGAATATTGTAATAGAGATAAAATAACTGGAACTGGGATCTTTAGAAAAGGGAAGGAGCAAACTTCTTCTTCTTCTTTCGGCTTTTCCCATTTAGGGGTTGCCATCTGTCTGCTCATGATTGGCAGTGGAATTTTATGGTGTTGAGTTGCCAGCTCGGCATCCAACCTTCCACAGGAGGCACACACATGCATGCCTAGGGCAAATTTAGAGTGTCCAATCCACCTACAGCATGTCTTTTGGATGTGGGAGGAAACCGGAGCACCCAGAGGAAACCCATGCGACCACAGGGAGGACATGCAGACTCTGCACAGAAGGCACCCCAGCCAAGGATCAAACCAAATAACCTCTTGCTGTGAGGTGGCAATGCTAACCACTGCACCACGACAGATGCCCCAAAAGGGAAGGAGCAAACTACATAGGAAAAATGGGAATTGTGGGAACAATATATGCAGAGCAGGAATGAGGTGTAAGAGACAGGATTTGAATGAGCCATACAATGCTTAACTGACAATGACTGGATGGTTTATAAGTGATACATGATGTTTACAACAGTTGTTTCAGTGGTGTCTGTGATGTAAACTTTTGCAACTAAATTGATATCATTCTCTATGTTTTTCATTTATATAAATGTAAGACTGCCTTTATCATATGTGTAAATTCAATAAAGATGTTTGAAAAAAAACAACAAATGATCCTTTATTCCATATGACTTTCTTTTGTTACCCTTTTGTTCTACTGTCATGGCTGAGCTTCATTTTTAATGACTATAAACTGTCTTTAAGATACCTTGCAGGTTCACTCTTAAGGAGGAGGTGTATTGTTTTTCCTGTTGTTTAACCAGATTGCTGTCTGTTTGGGATGCACACGTAAATATTTCTTACTCAGGGATAAATCTAAATGTAAAGATGGCAATACTTTTAGCTAGAAGTTAGGTACTACATCTAGCCTGAGTTTTTCCATTTAGGAGCTTTTCTTAATTTTGTTTCAAATTCTCTGGTCGTTAGTTCATCTCATTTAATATCCTGTACATTTAGCTTCTTACTGTATCTCTTAATTATTCTATACATTCAACATCTTTATCATGTTCCACAGGGTCTTTATAGATATTTTCCCCAAATGTGTCTTTTTTTCTTCTTTTTTGCTGATATTTCTATTTCTTTTGCTTTGTTTCCTAATTCTCTATAAAACACTTTTGGGTCATCTATGAATTGCTTATTTTGTACTTTTCCTTTATATTTATTAGCATGTCTTCTGAGTTATTCTATCTGGGTTGATATCTTTAGTTTATTATTTGCAAAAGTGTACGATAGAGCCTCGACTGTTCTAATACTGAGCATTGCTTTTATCACATATATCTTTCTAAGTATTTTTGTTAATCTGTACCCTCTTCTATACTCTTCTAACAGTGACACTTCTTGTCTTAATTGCTTTATAGTTTTTTGTATTCAATGCTTCCTTGATGGTATTTGATTTCTTCCTTTCCTTCCCTTATTGGCCTGTATTTTTGTGGTAAGACTTTTTCTGTTGTTAATTTAGCTGTACAGTAATATACCCTATTTACTTCTGTTACATCACATGACTTTCTGTTAATAGTCTTGATTACTGTGTTCATTTGTTTTATCAGACTTCTAACATTTTGGATCTTATTGATTTTCTGTAATCAATTTCTTTCATTGATCTTAATACGTTTGTCAATCTTGGTTAAATCAAACAACTCTTCCTTTAGATCATTTTCTTCTAATCTGAGGGCACATTTGTTATTCTCTGTTTCCTGCAGGCATTGCACAGAAAGTTCCAGGACATCTTCCTGTGACACATTCTCTTCCACTGGCTTACTTCTCCAGAACATGACTGTGCCGGATATGCCACCATTTCCTGCTCCCTCCCTTGCTGTGTATCTCCAGCTGAACTTTTATACTGGTTTCCTACTGAAGGCTCCAGAGTATCTACATGTGGCAACTGACCAGGTGCTACCCATTCCACCTGTTTCTCATTAATTTGGAGGGGTTGTTGTTCCATCATGGTGTGATATTAACAGAGTTGGATTTTCTACACTAAATTCTCTACTTCATTACTAAATACACTTTTCTAATTTCCCCCCTTTGTTTTCTTACTTTTGTATTGTAAAATTTTTCATATCTGGATGCCTTTAACTTAATTTCTCTTCATATATCTTTGGTGCTATTTTTTTGTATTGATTAGTTCTTTCTCCTTTGCATAAGTATTGCATCACATTAAATCTCTTTTTCTTTCCCATGTCCATATTTCTTCTTTAGATGTCTCCTGCTTATCCTGTTTCTCCTTACTTTCGGGACTCAGTGTTCCATAATGCTGTGTCATAAACTGTGTTAGACTTACTACACTAAACCCATTACTTTGCAGGAATTCCATAACTTCTATTTGTTTAACTTCTACGTTACTAATCTCCTGTTTTGCATTACTTCTTTGTGATCTTAATTTTTTGTTTTGTGAAATGTTCCATATCTGGTGCCTTTGCTTGTATTTCTCTTCAAATATCTTTTGAGCTGCTTTTTTGTATTGATTAAATTGACTTTCTCCTTTGCATAAATATTCCACCATATCATAGGTTCATAGGTTCATAGGTTGATACTAGGCTATCTGCCCTAGGGCATTTACAAGCCTAGCCAGAGTGTGTTTGGCTTTCTTAGATTAGATTACTGTGCCTCTGTATAGTAGGTCACAGAAGATAGCCCATTTAAGGTTAGTTTACCGTGCCTCTGTCTAGCAGCGACACAGAAGAGATATAGGTTCATAGGATTACAGTGTGCAGCCCTCATTTTCCTGCATTTTATCACTTATCACTTATCCATTCATTCCCCTCATCTTTCCATTCCACAACTTCATGGCGAGTCTGCAATCAAACACAGTTGCTTCCTTATTTGTTGTGTGGTAAATGTGCACCAAAATGTACTTGAGGATGTTGAGCATTGTCAGAAAATTTAACAGTCTAGCCAGGGAAGGCGGAAACAAGTGTGCCAGATCCAATATATGACTATTTTACTGGAAATCTTCAAGTATAATATATATGACTGTACAGTGCTTATGGTCCGACAGCTAAAGCAGCATCCCTTTTGGAATACGTTATCTCACCATCAATGCTTTTACTGCCTTACCAGTGTTCAAATACTTGTTTCTCCCCCTTTCTCTTTGATGTATGTTCAATACCAGTCCCCTCCCCCTTTCCATCTCATCATTGAAGTTTGATTCTTCTAAATGCACCTCACATACAGCATTCCTTACCAACTTTATCTTTATTGCTGCTATGTTCACCTTGTTGTCTCATTTCCCTCTTCCCAGTGTTTATCTACTGTACTCTCCACCAATATCTACTGTACTTCTGATCCCCCCCACCCCCAGTAAGGATTAAATTTGATGTTTTAACATATTTTTAGGGCTCCAACTGGTAAACAGACCCCCCCAAAAAAGCTCCCATCTTATCTCAAACTGCTTATTCTATACTCCCTCATTCTACAGATGCTTTTTTACATATTTAGACCATCTACGGCCCCAAAACATACATGTCATCCCTTCTGCACATCTCAAACATCTCCACGTTCTGTCTCTAGCACCTTACATGTTTACTGGCATCCCATACCATTTACTTACCATTCTAATCTGCTGAGCCCAAAAGTGGTGAAATGCTTAGGGCTTCACTGCAAACCTTATTGCCACCCTCCAGTCTACCTGTACATTATCCTATCACTTTTGCACCATCCATACTTTATTCAGGGATTTAACTACCCTTTTGTCCTTTAAATTTAAGCCCCCTTCCCTTGTCACCATTTCCCCACGTCATGGAAAATGTTCTTTATTTCTCTCACAATCTCTTCTGTCTCTTCCTTGATTTTTCCCGCTGTTATTTTCAGTGCTGTTGCCCTCCCTATTTTCTGTAAGTCATTTCCACCCTTCTTCCACATGTTGTCCCAGAAGCTCCCCCCTCAGGATAATGTTCCCTCCACTAGTTCAATAAGTTAACACCTGGTCAAGTTAATTCCTTCACTTTCCAAAAGATTTCTTCTTCTTCCTACTGTCCTTCCTTCCATTCTGTCCCAGTGCATACATTGTTTTCTTGTCCATCCTCTCATACAGCTCCCAGTCTTTAATTCTGCAGAGACATTCTCTTGTTGTCTTATAAATCTCTTCTTTAAGAAGTGTACTTTTTGTTCTGAATCTTCTTTTTGTTCAGTTCTTCCTTTTTTTCTTATCCAGTGGTTCTTGTTATACAAAGTTGCTTACCATGCAAAGTTGGGTGACCCCTGTCTTCCCCTGGTTCTGCTTACCCAGATCCCATTTTCCGCTGATCACTGTGTTGTACCTTTCCAAATGTAATGAACATACTTACTAAAATTTCTGTAACAATTTTTTTCTTTTCCTTTCACCATACTGAATACCCAATGCTTCTCATCATTTTAATGGTGTCAATTCTCCTTAACATAGCCGTCTTGTCTTTCCACCTTTAGAAGTCTTCCTCTATGTTATTTAGCAAGTTCCCATAATTCTGCTCTGCTTTTTAAATGCTTTCTACACTTCCAACCCAAAGCATTAGGCGTCCTTTTAATCAGAAATGGAGCCCAACAGCACATCTTCCCATTTCTCCCCTATAATGACCTCTTACTACATGTATATAAACTGATTTTTGTCCTGTCAATCAGAACAGATATTCATGCTTAAGATTTCACATCACTTTAATGATATTAATTTCCCTTATTAATGTGCCTGTCTTGTCCGTCAATCTCTATGTTTTTCTCTGAGTTCTGTAGTAGGTTCCCATAACTCATTTTTTTAAATGTTCTTCACACTTTTGGTCTCAAGTATTAAGTGCCACATTTTGGGAGCAATATCTCAGCTCGTTTAAGTGCTCCATCACATTCCCTGCCTCTTCTACCTGTTCTGCCATCTATGTCTGTGTACAATTAATGTTCTTACTCTTCCTTACCTCCTCTATATTTTTAAGTCTTCTCTCACTGCCATTGATATGGTCTCCATCATAAGTAGAAATAAATGTGATCATACAGGGTGCCCCTGCCTTGCACCTCTGTCTGTGGCTACTGCCTTCATCTGTCCATTTACCTGCATAAATTCTTTTGGATTGTGTTAAAATATAAAGATCCATCCTAAAAATTGTCCCCCCATTTCTAATACAGGTCATGCCACCAAATCACAGCCTTTTTTGATGTTGTAATGTGTAACCCCTTATTTTTTGAGGTTCCTTCTCTCACATACTTCCATGATCTTCAGGAGATCCCACCAGCTACCTACTGAACTTCCCCCTTTCACAACCTAGGCCTAGCCCTCCTGGATTAACTTTGGCATACCTAATTCCATGCTTTATATCAGCAATCCAGAGATCTTTGTTTATGATTGAAACGGATCCAAACGTACCCAGTTCCATCTTGTTTTTGCTTTCTTTGGGTAAAAGTATTACTTTTGACAATTTCACTGGTGGAGATTTCTTCCTCTTTAAACCTAATAACTATTCAAACTAGACTCTCCTTTACTTCCTTACCTCTTGTTTTGTAGACTTCTGCTACTATCTATGTATTCCTACAGCTTCCCCCTGTTTTAGCCCATATATGCCCTTCACACTGTCACCAGTATCTCTCTGTTACAGCATTCGCTATACTTCTGTTCTGTTGCTTGCCTAGTTCCAATAACATGCTCACCCCTTCTTACTTCCTAGTTTGAAGATATATAATTATTCAGAAAACTCTGTTTTTTCTTTCAGTTCTTTTACTTTTCACACTCTTCTATCTATACCCATTAACATCTTAATCTGCTTACGTTCATCTTCTTTTCATTTCCCCATGTGTTTCCTCTCCAAGCTTTCCCCCCTGGTCCCACTAGAACCTCCCCCCCATACAATACTGTCTTACACTTTATTGTACACGGAGCTTTTTTTGCCTTGTCCTCCTTTCCTTTCCCCTCTCTGTTCTTGAACCTTCCACTCCTTGCCCATTTTTCTTTGTATCCTGCTCAGCTTGTCTTCTGCCAATGTAAACTTATCCCTTTGTTCTTTCCTGGTTTTTCAATTCCTGAACAGCCCAACTTTGTACAGCTGCATCTCACAATATTGTTCCTGTTTCTCCTGTGTTACCTAGTATTACCTGCTCGACTCCCTAACTTGAATTGGTTTTCTGCTCCTCTGGCTCCATTTCATCTCTTCCCATCTCCAGTGATGATTTCTTTGTAGATTCTCTTGATTACTATCTTTACCAAAGCATCATCAGAAGCTGTTCTTAGTATTGTTTCATTCCTCCCACAAAATTCTCTGTTATTTCTTGCTAGGAATCAGTCTAAACTACTTTCTTGGTTGTCCTTTTTTCCTAAGGAAATGTAGTGCTCTCTTTTATGCATTTTTTTTCCGTATGCCCACACATTCTCCCAGTGTCTGCTCATTCTTATTCTACTAATAAAACTATAAAAAGTGCAAGCGAAACATCACAGGTCCGAATCAAAATTCCATTTCTTGTGTCCTAAAATTTTGTGCAGCCAAATTATGAAGTATTTAATTGTTTTTTAAACATGAATTTAATTATGTATATCAACAGAAAAATATGTTCTTAAAAATTTGACATTTATTCATATATTTTGTGTATTATTTTTGGAGCAAACAAGGCATTATGAGGGGTTTGACTGGATTTAATCTACATAATGAATTTTATTTTAATTGCTTAACATTTTAGATTGGTATTTCACTGTCACATGTGCGGTAGGGAAGATGTTAAAAACAGAACGGATGTGTTATGACTTATGATGAAGTCTGACATTTTGAAGACAAAAGCACTTAACATTTCTTTTGTTTAATAAAACTATTTTGCAATATCAAATTTTGACCTGGACCTATGGTGCTCTGCTTGCCGTTTTTACACTTGTAGTCTCTTTCTTTCCCATTCCATGTTTCTTTTTTTTATACCTTTCAAAAATCTATAGATTTTGTTTTTTATATTTTTGTACATCCTCAATCACTTCTTTTTCCAAATGGCCCACGGTTTCTTGGTCTATATAATGTTTCTCATTAATATGTTATATTAATAAACACACATTTGCATTTGAAGTTTTTGACAGTTTTTCTTGAGTAAGTATTTTTCTTTCCTCTGATTTCTCTCTTAATCTTTTTGACTATTTTCTATCCAGAAATGCTGGGATTCTTGTTTAATAGTAACAATACATAATTGCTTTCTTATCCTCAATAATCCACACTATCATCTTTATGGCTGTTTATTTGGCCTGTCATTTTTTTTGTGTTTATTGTGGACTACTACTTACTTGCACAACAGGGGCCCTTCCACCCCCCTGGGCCTGGTCTAACCTCATTATAGAAATGTTTGGGTATTTTGAGGATTCTACACTGTCATTTTTTCCAGTCCTGGCACCAGTGTGCCTACCAGTATTAGTACTTTTTTATATATCAGTGTCGTCTTGGTGAGATTTCGTAAAAACAAGGTTCACCTCGTGAAGGTACTCACCAAGATTTGAGGATTAATTCAATACCAGCAATACTACTCTCTTGTTTGCTAATTTTATCATCTCTCCAATTGAATCCTGTATAAGAAGTCAAGTTCATGGTGAGGTTTTTTTTTTTTTTTTTATTGATTGTTTTCTGTGTTGTTCAAATGTCAAGCGTTCGTCTACAGCTATACCTAGGAGTTTGATGTGAGTGGCAAGCTCGAGTATTATTGGAAGAGTTTATGTTGAAAAGTGTCTTTTGAGCTGCTAATCATTCCTCTCAAAGTAAGCCAAAGAAATATAAACAAAGCCAAAAATAATGGGGAGTCAAAAGCCCACAATCAGGGACACATTTTAAATATGGCTCTTAGAAATCTAGAAAAAGTTGCTATAATAACAACATTTTCTGAAGCATGTGGAGTGTAAAACATAGATATATGTTATTATTTAGTAACTTCAATCCTCAATGATTTGCCAGAAAACCACATATTTTATGAGTAATAGACCTAAAATATGAGGGAAAAATCTGGACATTCTGCAAAAATCTGGACAGTTAAGAGGTATGCTGCCAATTGCTTTGGGGTAAATAGAATATTTTAGGGTTTAGAAGTAATTGGAAGCTTGTATGTCATGTTTCTATGGAGGTAAAAGACTCTCGGGTGATTTTTTTGAAGTTGCTTGAGTGTTTTTGCAGAAAAAATCAAGGTAATAATGAATGTACTGATTAATAAGTATTGATGCTGGATATACAAATGGCAGCATCTAGTTTAATTCACGGCCTTAAACTAAATGCCATAAAATGTATAGTCATCCCTTTTGGAAAAAACAAAGTACCCACAAATTATCACATAGACAGCAACCCACTGAGTACGGAAAAAGTAATCAGAGAATTAGGGACCCAAGTAGATAGCGACCTCTCATTTGACACCCATGTTGCCAAAGTGGTTAGAAAAACATTCTACCTTGCACACCTCATCATGAAGGGATTCACATCCAGATCCAAGGATGTCATTGTACCCCTATATTCCTCCCTCATCATACCCATGATTGAGTACAATGCCCCATTTGGTATGTACCTCACCCGGCATTTGCAACAGCTGGAGAGACCACAAAAGTACCTCACCAAAAGGATCAAGGGTCTCCAACATATGTCTTATTCTGCCAGACTAAAGAAACTTCAGCTCTATTCAGTAGCATACCACCTGCTCAGAGGTGATCTCTGCCTGACGTACAAGGCCATGTCCAATCAGGATCTGATGGACATGCTCCACCTCAAAAAATCCAAATCCATCAGGACCATGAGAGCTAAAGACTTAAACCTCGGCACAAGTATGAATAGGACATGCTGGAGGGATAAATTCATAACCCAGAGGCTTCCCATGCTTTGGAACAGGATCCCAGTTCATATTAGGCAGAGCCCCTCACTGATTCTCTTCAAGAGAAATCTTGATGAGTGGATGGGAGATCGTACGTTTACCCCAGGGGTCACATCTGTGTCACTGCTAGACAGGGGCACAGTAAACTAATTCTATTATATAAGGGGACCTTCATTGTGTCACTACTGGACAGAGGCACAGTATTCTAGATTCATTCTGTACATTTTTGTACCATTTCATGGGGTGGCAAAAGCCACATCACTATGGCTAGGCTTACAAATGCCCCAGGGCAGATAGCCTAGTACTATACTATGAAACTATGAAACTATATGTAGAAATCTTTAGAAATTCAAGCAGAAGTTTGTCTTTGAATAGCAACCCAGGCTTCATTTTTCTTAGCAAGTTGTACCATGTTTGTTGTGATAATCTGGCAAGAAAATAGTTGAACATATTCTGTGGAAGAAGAACTAGAAAGTGGTCTGCCTGCCACATGACACAGATGGTTTAATTGAGTCGTGAAAGTGTACACCATAGTGGAGAGCAGTTCTATTTTTAGATGAGGAAAAGGGAAGGAGCTAAGACCAAGGCTAAAGAGTTGGTCAGTACTGTTCTAGCACTTGTCTGGATTATTTGCATTTACTTTTTGCATGAGGTGGTGGTGGTGCTGCGGTAGCGTTGTCGCCTCACAGTAAGACACTGTCCAGTTCGATTCTCAGCTAGAGCGTCTTCTGCGTGGAGACATGAGTGAATGGCCATACCTTCGTTGAAGGTTGTGCATCAGGGCTGGTAACTTGGCACATAAAAATCAACTACCAATCATTAGCGGACCGGAGTTCCGCTGTGGCGATACCTAACCGGGAAAAGCCGAAAGACACAACAACAACTTGTTGCTAACCCAAATAACACCTTTTTTCCCTAATGAATACTATTAATTTTGTTTAACTTCTGTTACACAAGGTCAGTTGTGAGTGTGGTCACAAAGTAAGCAGACCAAAGATGTTATTTAGTGCTATTATGGACTTACCTGAGATGCAATCACAGATGAGGTTATAATTCGTAATTGCCTTTTCAGTAATACAGCCAAACTATTTAAAATGTTTAAAATATGTATTAAAATATTGTACAGTACCATCAAGTGGTATACCTAGTCAAAACAGTTAAGACCTTCAGTGAAAACATTAGCTTCAGTCATATTCATACTCCTAATGTAAAATGTTTGTCTTTTTGGATTTTACTGTGGTTCCATACACTAAATATGGACATATGATCACTCACAGTATCTGTGGTGACACATACTGCAGTAATATTACTAGAATCGACTTGAAAATGCTCTCTGTCTTGATAACAAAGTGGAATACTGGGAGTGGGAAGGATAGCGACACTGACATAATGGGAGTGGTGAGGTTAGCAACACTGGTATACTGGGAGTGGGGGGTAGCAGCACTGGTATACTGGGAGTGGGGAGGTACAGTGCCAGTGTCTTTCTGAGGTCATTTAAGTCTGTGACCATAGTCTGGGTCCCTGAAATTAACAAAGCTGTTTTGATGTTTCAGTATACAAATAATTATACTGTTTGCACTCTCCAATATCTGTTATAAAGTCCCATTACTCAATAAAATTGTATTCTGGCAAAAGAAAAGAAACTCATAAATAACAATTATTAGTAAATATTGATGATTTAGCTCTCACTGGAGGCAACTAGGGAAAATTGCCTGTCAAATTAAAACATAATCAGCATTAGTAAAATGAGACATGAGACAGCACTTTCATAATGTCTAGATATGAAAGTTTTGTGACAAATTATTGAAAGCTGCATGCTTGTAACATATGCTGTATCTCAAAACGTTTGCAATAAATTTTCAGTATACAGGTGTTATAAAGTATGAATAAAAATGCTTGAAAATGTTACCTTATGTTTGGTTGATGATTTTGCACATTAGATGTAAAATATGTACCTGCATTATGGAGTGATGCTCTAACCTGGTTGAAGATTTTACATAGTGACTGAATCTCATGTTTTGTAACAGAACCTTACAAGGATGTTTTAGCTGTGCATGAGATATGTGCACCATCATTTTGGACACAGTATTAATATATAGACAGGGTCTAGCACTAAGTTTAAACAGACATTAACACATATTAAAGATGAAAGTTCACATTAAGGTAAATTAAACATGAAGTTTACTCATCAATTCTAAAAGGTCAAGACATGGCTGCAGTCCCTGGAGTAGAAGTACTGATTCATATGGTAACAAGTCTGCAGTGTGACAGACGTGTGTATCAGGTATACACTAAGAGGAAAAAAGCAAAGTACTGGACTTCTTTCTCCTTTACAAAAAAAACAAAAAAAAACCAAGGAATTTTCACTAACTTGAGATGTAGATACTTCTGTACCATTGCAAGATATTCATAAGGCCATTAGAGCAATTAAAGTAGGAAGCTTATGGGGAGACATATTTAAAGCTTTACTTCCCTTCTATAATTCTTCCAACATTTTAAAGTGAACCGCATCTTAACTAAGGCAAACTATATCTTAAATAAAGTAAACTTTATTAATTGCACCCATCCACCCATGCATTTCCTATGCTGCTTGCCTTGGTATAAATCACAGTATTAGCAAGCTGAACACTGTAAAGCAGACTTCCCTATCCCTAGCAACAGAATCCAGAACATTCTGCAGGTTACCCAGGAATTCCTAGGTGATAAGAAATATAATGTCTCTCCGGCATCTCATGAGTCTCTCATAGGGTTTCATTCCAGTGAAGTAGCATCCCTGGAAGCATCCTCCCTAGCTCCCCCAATCCACTTCATATGGCTTCCTTTCTAAACCCAGAAGAGTAGCAACTCCACTCCAAGATTCTTCTGGAATGACAAGCTTCTCAGTCTGACACAGTCAGCCTAGCAACTTTGAAAAGCAAAGCCCATTTTGAACATTTATGTCCATCATTTCATCCCTTAGCAGTAACCCACAACTGGGTGTAAGCATTGCAAGATTCACTCACGGTTGCTGCGTTTTAATCACAAGGGCGTACACTATTTAAAATCTGATAATCACAACAACAATGCAGTGTCCAAAGTTCAAATGAATCTAGGGAAGTTAAATAGAGCTATTTTTTTCATAACTGAACATGCCTGTCAATCAGTGTAAGCGTACCCTTGCGTTTAACACTCATTTACAGCTCATCAGTAATGACAAACCTTCATAAAACTCAGCTTCTTAGACTTGAACAATATCCTATAACAAAGATGCCATATTGCAATAAAAGCTGCAGCTAGGACATCCCAGTGCTTAACATTAGCTAAACTAGTCTGGTTAGATTGACAAAATAATCTAAGCTTCACACAGCTAAAATTTATTTGCAATTCCTCCAAGAAAAGGAAACCAGTCTGGTGGACCCCTGCCATAAAAAAGCTATACAACAAAAGGAGGAAACTAGTACAGAAAAGAGCAAAATCCCCTGTTCAGTATCAGCAAGAAACTATGATCCCTCATAAAATCATCCAAGGCTAGCTTCAAAAGAAAAATTGCCAAGGACTCCAAAGATAACCACAAGGCATTCTTTAGCTATGTCAAGAATCTAAGTGACAATGCTCAGATCTGCTCGGAGTTAGTGCAGAATGGCACAAAATACACTGAACCGACCAATATCGCCAACATCCTGGCAGACAGGTTCAGTGCAAACTTCACCCCCCCCTCTCACCCCCAAAATGGCCCATAACCATACCAGAAAAATGTAGAGCCCCTGAAATCACAGACACTCAGGTTAAAACAGCCCTCTCCAAAGCCAAAAACACAGCATCAATGGGACCGGACGGTATCCCAGGCTGCATCCTACACGAGTCCAAAGATGAACTAACCCCTCACCTAAGCACACTGTTCACACTCAGCCTCTCCACAGGCTACATACCCATAGAATGGCACACAGCAATGGTTATTCCACTCCACAAAGGTGGAGCCACAACAGACCCCAGGAACTATCATCCTATAAGCCTGACTAGCTTGGTCTGCAAGGCTATGGAGCACATCATCATGGAACTCATTAACAGAGACATTGGGAACCTCCAAACACTGGACCCTACCCAGTTCAGCTTTGTTAAGGGCAGATCATGCCTCCTAAACCTGGTGGACTTCTTTGAGACAGTTACCAAGGCTATAGACGAGGGAAAGGTGGAACACACAAGCCTACCTAGACCTCGCAAAGGTCTTTGACACCATTCCCCATTCTGGTATTATAGACAAGCTCACCAGCCTGAACATAAACCCCTATGTCACAAGATGGGTTGCCAACTGGCTCACGGACAGAACCCACATGGTGAGAGTTGCGGGAACTAGGTCCGACTCTAAACCAGTTACAAGTGGTGTTCCCCAGGGCTCAGTCCTAGGACCCCTCCTGTTCGACATATACTTCTCAGAGGTACAGGCAAGCACAGGAGGACTATGGCTGACCTAGTTCACAGACGACTGCAAACTAGGGGCTATAATTGACTCTCTGGCTGACACAGACATCCTCCAAAAGGGTCTCACCGAGACAGATACCTGGTGTCAAAATCATGGCCTCAAGCTAAATGCCAAAAAGTGCATAGTCATCCCCTTTGGAAAAAACAAAGTACCCACAAACCACCACATAGGTGGTAGTCCCCTAAATATGGAAGATGTAATAAGGGATCTGGGGACCCATATAGATAGTAATCTCTCCTTTGATAATCACATTGCCAAAGTGTTTAGAAAATCCTTCTATGTGGCCCACCTGATCACAAAAGGATTCACTTCCAGAGGTCATTGTGCCCCTCTACTCATCACTCATCAGACCCATCATAGAGTACAATGCCCCATTTGGGATGTACCTTACAAGACACCCGCAACAGCTGGAAAGACCACAGAAGTACCTCACCAAGAGGATCACTGGCCTCAAACAGATGCTCTATGCGGCTGGACTGAAGAAACTCCAGCTGTACTCGTTTGCATACTGCCTGACATACAAGGCCATATCCAACCCAGAATTGATGGACATGTTCCACCTAAAGAAAATCATATCCCCTCAATCCACACACTCTAGGGATCTAAACCTCACCACAACAATAAATAGGACATGCTGGAGGGATAGATTCCTGTCCCAGAGACTTCCCATGCTTTGGAACAAGATCCCAATCTGCATTAGGCAGAGCTCCTCACTAACACTCTTCAAGAGAAACCTTGACGAGTGGATGGGAAACAGAAAGTTTACCCCAGGGATCACTTCAATGGCTCTGCTGGACAGAGGCACAGGGAACTAATCTAAGGGGGTGGCGAAAGCCAACACATTCTGGCTAGGCTTATAAATGCCATTGGACAGATAGCCTAGTACCTACCTATGAACCTATGAACATAATTCACAATTGCATCAAATATCCAGCATTAAAAGTGTTTTTGGGAAGCTATCTTCCTCCTAGGCCTTTGAGATCTCAACAAAAACATCAAGTCTCCACTACCAAGTCCCACAGTTATGCCAGTGACTCTCTATAGTTTGCAGCATTGTTAAAATATGAATCTGTCTACTGAAATCAGAGCTGAAATAAAAACAAAACATTTAAGCAACTTTTAAAAGCATCTCTTACAACAAACAATGCCAATGCATACAGCACTGAACCATGATACTTTCCTAATTTTAACTTATTTTATCATAGTTATTTTCTATCTTTCCACTGACTCTTAATTAATTTGTACTGTTCATCAAACAGACACAAGACAAAGATAACTGGCTATCATGCAAATATGTATACATATGCATTTTATGTTTTGAAATAATACATTTTATTATCTATTAGTTTATCTGAGTTTGCCTATAATTATGTATATATATTTTTTTTAAATCTCTTTGCTGGCTAACTCATTACTGTTGATTGCAAATGTACAATGACTGTAGTTCTTCCCTTTTTATATGCTTAGAGCAAAGATTGATGAAAAATTAACCTCATGATGTTTCATTCAATGAATGTGAGAATCTCACCTAAAACTGGAATAGAGTGGCCCACTCCTGATGGTGGTCCTTGGAGTGATGATGCTGGCCAGCGTCTGGTGCCAATATGACTCACATAGCCCCATCATATTCATGCAGAAAGGCTGGGGGACAAATGCAATGCCAGTAAAGAGGCAGGCGGGAACAGGACAGATTAGGATGAACTCCATCCCACCCACTTGGTACTCTCAACATTTTGTGTACATTGTCTGGTTTTATTTCTAGAAATTCCTCCATCCACTGCACCACATTCTTCCTTCCTCTCTTCCCAATACTACTTCCCACTGTTTCTGTTCTGTCTCACACCACAGTCTACACCTTTCCCTATAAACCAACTTGGTAGAGTAGGATACTATGTTTTGTGTTTCTCTTTCTCCGTTAAATGTAATTGTCTTATCATAAATTTGGATGCCTTTCTTGTGATTTACTACTTCGCTGATCAGGATTCAGCTGAAGTCCCTAGCGGCAATAAAGAAGCTTGATATTGGATTACCCTGTCTGAAACGTCTTAAATCACATAAAGATATTTAAAGAAGATTTAAATAATGACATGGTTTTATATTCCCTGTCTTATAAAGAAGGTCTGTTCCATTAGCTAGACAGATGTTGCATAACATAATTATCATGTTTCAGGTGTAATCAATACTTAAATATAACAATTTAGACTGATTTATATGAGACAGATGCATATTTAGCATCTGAAGACCAAGTAATTCAAACAAGGCAGAACACTGTTAGACA
This sequence comes from Protopterus annectens, assembly GCF_019279795.1. NCBI lineage: Eukaryota > Metazoa > Chordata > Ceratodontiformes > Protopteridae > Protopterus > Protopterus annectens. The sequence goes on along the minus strand of NC_056737.1, from coordinate 462,599,313 downwards.
TTAAATACAAGAGTAAGCTTGTGTTTCAGTAACGAACAGAGAACAGTGTTCATTGTAAATACTGGAAGTCTTTCAGTATACTGAGCACTTTTGTAGATGACTGATCACTTAGCAAATCTTGCCTGTATTCTGTACTAACTTCATGTACTACCTTTCTGCTGAGTTATAATCACAGAAGTGTCCATTCATGTCTGAGTGATGCCTTAACTGAGGTACATAGATTTGCAACACACCAAACTATTGCAGCTGCTAAATGCCTAACTATTTTCCATGAAATCTTTTACTATTTCCCTATGACTGCAAATATTAATTAAGCAAAATACTAGTAACCCGCGGTGGTGGTGCTGCGGTAGCGTTGTCGCCTCACAGTAAGACACTGTCTGGTTCGATTCTCAGCGTAAAGACATGCGTGAATGGGCGTACCTTCATTGAAGGTTGTGCGTCAGGGCTGGTAAATTGGCACGTAAAAATCAACTACCAATCATTAGCGGACAGGAGTTCCGCTGTGGTGACCCCTAACCAGGAAAAGCCGAAAGACACAACAACAAGTTAAGTAGTGCTCATTGTGAGCCCAGCTCTTGGCTAAAAAGAGTCTTTTAACCAATTAAGTTACTTAGTTATCAAATTGTAGTAAATAAATAAACACATAAACAGCTATCTACTAATTATGTCAATTTTGAAATAAACCTTGAAGTTTTTTTTATAAAAATAACATTAGTGCTCTTGTTTTTATTGTTTTTATTCATAAACAGATTAGTGTCATACCATTTCATCAGGTAGTTCAAGCAATTCAGAAAGTTTACTTAAGCTTCATTACTATTGCTGAGAGAGAGAGATAGAGAGACGCTAATTTGCAGTCACCTGCACATTTAGAAATGCATAAGCCAGTGGCAGGTTGCATATGTGAAGGAAACATATTAAAAGGATGAGGGCCCAAAACAGAGCCTTGAAGAACACCTTAGGATCATAGGATCATAAGATTATAGGAGATATACGGTGACTGGGTCAAAAGACCATTTATACCTTTCACGTCCATTGTAAACAAGTCAACAACATAAAGTACTTCTTATATGGACAATATGTGGTCTGTTCTTAAGCCACTAAGATGAAATTAACTAAATAATGACCAGTATGACTTGGTAGTAAGGCCCCTTGATAAGTCAATGGAGTTACCTAATTATGTGATTTAGAAACGTGCAAGTCAGATGAACTTCAGACTTTGATGTCAAATTTCAGCTTCAGTTAAGTTTATCTGTAGACTGTATTATCTGTTTGCATTTATTAAGCCTTTTTTGGACTCTTGAGTTGGTTGCTTGTTGGAAATTTGTTAACAGGTTTAAAGTTTACAATGCCAATTTCTTGTATAACTACCTGCAAATGTGGGAATGCCAACTGTTGTAATCCAAGATAGCCATACCTTAAAGAAAAGGAAATTTTCTAAGAAATGTCAGTCTTGCATTTCACATATATATGAGTCCAGATTTTTAGCAATTTAATCTCTGCTTTAGTGGACTCACCAATGCGCATCTTCACCACTGAAATGGGTATTGATTTTCAGTTTAGTTTAGCACATTCATTTACAAGTGTTGTTGTTTTATAGTTTATAGAGTAGTCGCTTGCAGAAAAAATCATTTGTTTCATGAATTAGGCTGATAGAGTTTGCAGATTTATTTAGTTTGACCTGATTTATTGTCAGCATTTGATGAGTTTGATTTATAGTTAATTTAGGATACAGCAACATGGCATGATATTCAAGTCTCGCAATCTCATGCATTTTAAAGTTTGACTGATATGATGGGCATTCATTCTTAAAGTCACAAAGGGAAGACTGGAGATATTTTTACAGAACCACAACCTCCTGGAGAAAAAAATAACATGGGTTCATGGAGTAGAAAGAGTGATCAGTCAAACCCAATGCCATTTTAGGATTGGATAACAGGTGGACTTGACAGGGGAGTACAAGTAGACATTGTCTAGGTGGACTTTAGCAAGGCCTTTCTGCCTGTCTCACACAGGAGGCTAGAAAGAAAACTGGAGTGGTCGGGAATATTAATAAGACTGAAGAACTAGATAGCTGTGGGCCTGACTCATTGGACACAGAAGGTTGTGGTCAGAGGGATAATGTCACCAATTAAGAAAGTAGCCAGTAGCATACAACTGTTCTGCATCCAATACACTTTCGGGCTGTGTATCAGACATACATGAAGGAAAAACAACAAGATTAACCTTTTTGCTAATGGCATGATTACAGGTCTAGAAGAGAAAGATGGGGCAGAGTACTGCAAACAATTTAGAAATGCTGAACAAGTGGGTAGAGAGATGACTACTGAGGTTCAGTGCAAACAAATGTGAAGTACTGTACCTGGGCCATAACAATTCTGATGTGAAATACCATCTACAAGGAGTAGAACTAATGGCAATAGAGCATGAAAGTACCTGTGGGTACTTGTCACATCTGATCGTGTGTACCTGGAACAGAGTGAAGTGGCAGTGGCTGCAGCAATCAGAATGCTGGGGCATATCCTCAGGGGATAGGTTAAAGAGCAGATGATAATGTCCTTTTCTTATCAAGTGATTATGGTCTCCATCATACTTTGGAGGGGTTTGTTGCTAAGCATGAAGTGGTTAGAATGAAAATCAGCACCTCCAAATTAGAGGCCACGGCTCTGTCGTTGAAAATACTAGACTGCTTTCCATGCTGCTGCAGAGGATCGGAGTGAAGCTACTTCTCGTGGATGAGTCCTGTGAGGGGTTTACTATCAAAATGTTGAAGTTCAGGTCAGCAAATGTGGAAAGTCGAGCATGAGTTTGTTGACTTCCGCATTGCCGACCGTTAGGATATCGAGCTGACATATCAGCGAATGCAAGTGTGAATTCGCTGATATGAACTCGATGTTCTGAGTAGAGGCACGGTACAGTGCGGCTTGGGAAATGTATCCCTTTCCTCACTGCAGTGCGATCTCAGAGTTAGAATATTTAATTTGCAGGGGGTGTGGGGTGTGCAGGGGCATGCCCCCCCTGCTAAAACGTTAATGACAGTGCAGGTGTTTAACATACGCTTGCACCTACACTGCCATTACATTTGAATTTCGATATTAATGTCAAATCTGTTTATGTCAATTAACAGCGTCGACCTTGTAACTCATTAGTATGCATGCAGGATGATATCAGTTTTGGAATATCGACCGTGCATGTATATGAATGTCGATATTTTGATAGTGAACCCCTATGAGGTCTTATTCATGAGTGAAAATAGAAGGAATCAGGACACTGATAAATGCACTGGTAACAGTACTGCAGGAGTTGGACTGGACTTTGGTGATGAAGTGAAAACTGAATCTCTGATCTTACTGGTCAGTTTATCTACCCCGAAACAGGTGGCAAAATAAAGTTCCTTCACAAATTATTTCTGCTCGCTCTTCCTACCACAGTAAGGAATTAGGTCAATTTGAAGGAGTCATTAGAAGTGGCCTGTTTATATACTCTGGATGCCCCTGGACACCATCCACAGAAGGTTTTCCAGGCAGAGTCCACTCAGAGGAGGACATGGGGAAAACCTGCCACCTGCTGTAGGGACTATATCTCTTGGCCACAAAACACCCGGGTATCTCATACAATGAGATGTGCATAGGCAATTCTGATCTATCTGCTCAGTTTGTTACCATGGTTATCCTCACCAGGGAAGAGGTAAAGAGTATGGATGGGTGGATATTTTGACTACAAAGTGAGACTTTGATTTATATTTGATCTAAGAATAGCAGTGTGCCTCTTATTTCCAGGAACCAGGATTTGACCCTGACTTTTGGTCATTTTCTTATGTGAACATTAACTCATTCCTCCAGTAGACCTCTTTTGAGTTTGTACTCTACCTTACAAGGGACATGGCCTGAGCCTTTAAATTATGAAGCTATCACCTCACAGTTCAAAAAAATGATCTTGTCTCTAGAACTATAAGTGCTACTAACAAACTATAAATGGCAAACTGTTCAGCACAAGGTAATATTTACAGTGGCTGTATTCATTCACTTCTAGCTGTTAAAATGAATATTGGAAGCTAGAATAAATACAGTAAATATTAATGTATATAATGCTGTATAAACAGCTCACCATATCTCAGTAACTGTTCAAGCAAAATACATACCGAGACCAATATCTTATTACATGCGTGAGCTTTCATAAGAGATTAAGTAGTTTTGTCTGTCTTACTTGATTGCTGAGATATTTTGAGACATATGAAAATTATTACAACACAAATAAATAGTGTGCAAATAATATTCAATATCTCTTTATCTGCACTAAACAGAGGTCAAATATCAATCAAGTAAACTATCTAATACTTTATATGTAGCATGTTTTTTGAACTATTAATGCAAATTTTGAAGAAGCAATATTTGACGCCTAGAGGATTCAGTAGGATGCAAATGTCTGCAGGTGTTGCTAGACTATAATGAGTTATGCTCTTCTCCTGTCTGTTTCTTCTTGCCCTCTGGTTTCTTCCTAACTCCCCACAACATGCTAGTTGATGGTTTGCTGTAAATTGTTTAAGTAAGCTGTATTTGTCCTTTACTTTGTTGTCTATTTCCTACAACAAGTCCACTCACCCACATAGTTAACAAATGAAAAAGAAATAATAAACAAATGACATACAATTTAAAAAGCAAAAGGAATCCCACATACCTACAAATGAGAATTAATGAGAATTTACACCGCTAATCTTTTTCCCTTTTCATTTGGGTAAGAAAGACAGAAAACATCCTGAAAAAAATGGTTTCTCCAAGGAAGGCAGCAGATGTATTTATCAGTCACCAGCAATAAATTCCTTAGTACATCTGACTCACAAGTTAAGCATGTAATTCTTGTAGCATTTCCCTCGCCAACACTGGGATGGTTAGGAATCTGAAATACAGAGGTAGAGCCGCAAACTTCCATGGAATCCGAAAGTTTAAAAGATGAACATTTCTAATTCCTTCAAAGGGAAAAATAAGTCTTTTAACTCAATATTGTCAGATTGTCCAATTATTCTTAAATTTTTAGCCTTAAGCCTGTTTTCATAAAACTTCATTGTTTTGTATTTTAAACATATCCATACCTCTCATTTAGTCATAGTGTTATGATTTTTGACCAACTGATTTTGCCTTGCTCCTCCTAAGATTTATTGATTCCTTTCTGATTTTCCTTATAAAGGTAGACCTTTTCCAGGGTACATACATTATTAAATAACTGATTAGGCCTGTAGAATGATTCCTTGGGAACTAACTATATGGAGTCTAGAGACCTTCTAGCCCAGAATAAGAAAGTGCTCCTTGTTTGGGCTCTCTGCTATTACAGAAAGTGCTCCTTGTTTGGGCTCTCTGCTATTACAGAAAGTGCTCCTTGTTTGGGCTCTCTGCTATTACAGAAAGTGCTCCTTGTTTGGGCTCTCTGCTATTACAGAAAGTGCTCCTTGTTTGGGCTCCCTGCTATTACAGAAAGTGCTCCTTGTTTGGGCTCTCTGCTATTACAGAAAGTGCTCCTTGTTTGGGCTCTCTGCTATTACAGAAAGTGCTCCTTGTTTGGGCTCTCTGCTATTACAGAAAGTGCTCCTTGTTTGGGCTCTCTGTTATTACAGAAAGTGCTCCTTGTTTGGGCTCTCTGCTATTACAGAAAGTGCTCCTTGTTTGGGCTCTCTGCTATTACAGAAAGTGCTCCTTATTTGGGCTCTCTTCTATTACAGAAAGTGCTCCTTGTTTGGGCTCTCTGCTATTACAGAAAGTGCTCCTTGTTTGGGCTCTCTGCTATTACAGAAAGTGCTCCTTGTTTGGGCTCTCTGCTATTACAGAAAGTGCTCCTTGTTTGGGCTCTCTGCTATTACAGAAAGTGCTCCTTGTTTGGGCTCTCTGCTATTACAGAAAGTGCTCCTTGCTTGGGCTCTCTGCTATTACAGAAAGTGCTCCTTGTTTGGGCTCTCTGCTATTACAGAAAGTGCTCCTTGTTTGGGCTCTCTGCTATTACAGAAAGTGCTCCTTGTTTGGGCTCTCTGCTATTACAGAAAGTGCTCCTTGTTTGGGTTCTCTGCTATTACTTTCATCACTGTGAGTTTTGATGTTCAAATGTTGAGAGTTATGCACATATCACAGGCTATGCTTGCATTGCCTGCTCTATGTCTTGTTTCATGGGGTCTATATTACGTTATCAAATCATTAAATGCCGAACGGTTACATACTTGAAACGGCCGTTCATCGAATCGTTTGTTGTAGGAGGCTGTGCCCCCCACACCCCCCGCTAATAATATATTCCAACTCCGAGGTCACACTACAGTGGGAAAAGGGCAAATATTCCATTCCTCACTGTACCGCGACCCCACAAAACACACTTCGATGAACGGCCGCTTCGAGTATTTGGCCGTTCGGCATTTAGTGACTCGATAACATAATAGGAACCTGTTTCATGGCTGCCGTACATATGATACAGTATCGAAATACTGTATGAGTTTCTATGAGCATACCTCTTGACCTCTTAGTACAAGAAATCTGGGCAAAACCTAAAACTGTGCGGGGAAAAGGGCCTGAAAATACAGACAGATTATAAATATTGCTCTTATAAACTTTGAAAGTTGCTGGAATGAAAGGATTTATATTAACAGAGTTTGTGTTAACATACATTTTCTGAAAAATAAAAAGTCTGAAATTCAAATGTATTTCATTATGTAATTACTTCGATATTCAGTGATTTACCAGAAAACCACAAATTGTATGAGGAACGGACAAAAATATGAAGCAAAAATCTGGACATTCTGCAAAAATCTGAGCAGTTGAGTGGTATGTCTATGAGATTTGTATACATGTGCACTTTCAGATGCGAGGTTGTACCATGTGCTTTCTGTGGTCATACTAGACCTTTGTTTCTGACTTTTCATCTTTGTGCTGATTATGAAAGATCATTGTTGCTTTAATTCCAGGGTCTTTATCTGCTGCGTTTCTACATTATATGGACTGTTGCTCATTTTTTTAACATTTTCTGTAAATTTTTTTCTGAGTGTTAAACAGTGTGGATCTTGTGTCTATTACTGTCTGGCATAAAGGGAATATTGTTGTTTCTGCTTAGGAAATATTTGTGCATTTTCTACAGAAAACATTTCCAATAGATGGGTCTATGGGGCCTAGTCAAATTTTGAACTTGATGGCTTTTTAAAAAACTCATAACACTCTGGTTTCATTTTAAAAAATTGGGCAAAGGCCCCCTAACCACCTTACTCATGTGTGCTAACCCTAACGCTACTATGAAACATTAACTGATGAAAAGCCCCTTCCCTAACAATAGAACTTTTCAGAACAATTTGGTCTGATATTACTGTTAGGGCTTGGGTTTAAATACTGGAAAAGGAAACTCTTTGTTTTCTTTTTTTATTGCTTGGTGTTCATTTTTTTTTTTTTTGGGGGGGGTGGCTACGTTTCATTTTGAAGTGTTGGCAGTGGTGTATTTTGCATCAATACATGTGCATTGGTATAGTGTTGTATAACCAACAAGTCGAATCGGGTAGCCACAGTATGGAGTGGACTTGCATAGGGTCCCAACAGCCTCTCAATGAACTCGCTGTGCTGAGGAATACAATTAGTCTGCCTTCCTTAACACACCAGGCAGGTGTTCTCTGTGAGCATCAGCAGCCCTTGTCACAAATCTACCACAATAGGAAGTGGCAGCCTAAAAATCACAACCTGCACAGGACTTTTGATCATTTTGATCATTTTGAAGTGCACCTTAGTGCTCCAACATAACACACCATACATACATGTGCAACCTGCTTGCATGAGCGGACCCACAATGCATATCTTTGCTGAGCAGCACAATTTTGCATACCTTATATTGCTGAGGTGCTTCTGCAAAACATAGCAATTCATATATAATAGCAGAACCTAGCCTTATTAGTATATATATATATATATATATATATATATATATATATATATATATATATATAAAAAATGGAAAGTACTACATGTTATCAACTTCTGTGGCTGATTCAGCATGTTTGATGCTAAAATGTGCAGCAAGGAACAGCAAAAGCACACCTATTGCAGCAACTGGAAGCACTATCTGTCAGAACAGAAGCAACAGTTCCACTAATGGCACCACATAATCCCATGTTACCCGATGGGGGAGCACTTGCCATGCTAAGTATCTGAGAAGTAGCCTCTCATCCTTCAATCATATTCTCACATGGAATGCTACAAATATTGGCCTGATTTTTACCAGTGGATTCCTGCATGGTGTACAAGTGTTCCAGAGTCATTGCATTCTGCATTCCATGGGAAGAATTAGGGCTTAACAAGGAATAGGAGTGTGATAGACCTTAATCCCATGCCACCTCTTCCTTTTCCCTTAGCAAGGAGCAAGCAAACCCTAATTGACTTGAGATCCTTTTTTTCTGGAGAATGAATACCCATCCAGAATGGAGTCACACTAAGATTCTCCCTGATAAAATTGTGGGAACTGGAGATACAGGACAAGACGTAGTACTGAGGTCCAAATTGGAAAAAAAGCAAAATTTAGGTAACACTCAGTCTTAAACACTTTTCTTAAATGATGATATATTATTTATAGACATTAGATATACAGAAATTTCAAGTAACTTATCATTCCTTGCTAGACTAAAAAAGTACCTGTGTCTGAGGAAAAGCAGTATTAATTTATATAAACAGATGCATATAGATATGTATGGGCGGCCACGGTGGTGCAGTGGTTAGCATTGTCACCTCACAGCAAGAGGTTCTCCGGTTCGATCCTTGGATGGGGTGACTTCTATGCAGAGTCTGCATGTCCTCTCTGTGGTCACGTGTGTTTCCTCCGGGTGCTCCGGTTTCCTCCCACATCCCAAAGACATGCTGCAGGTGGATTGAACACTCTAAATTGGTCCTAGGTGTGAGTGTGGGTGTGTGTGCCTTCTGTGAAAGGTTGGGTGCCGGGCTGGCAACTCAACACTGTAAAACTCCACTGCCAATCATGAGTGGACAGGTGATCCGCTGTGGCGAAAAGCCGAAAGAAGAAGATGCATATAGATATGTATGTGCTTATATATGTATGTGTATATATATATATATATATATATATATATATATATACTACATCTGACATAAATTCTTTTAGTTTGACATCTGCTTAGTCAACCACATTTTATTACTAAACAGATGGTGTACAAGTGTGCGAGATCCCACAATTCTCAAGGTTGGGGAATATGGCTGTTCCCCACTATTGTGTGAGCTTGGACTTAGTATATATGATTAGCAGGTGGTGTGGGGCATGCATGAGGGGTAATGTGTTGGCATTCATTTTATTATCCTTTTGTGGTAAACACACACACACACACACACTCATCTTAAGAGTTTCATGAGAAAAAGAAATGTCTTTAAGTTTTTTGCAATGTGTCCTTACCTATTAGTTAAACTCTTCAGTTTATGAATGTTACAATGAAAATCCACGAGTGAGCAGCTATAAATTACAAAGAATCTCACCTTACAGATAATGAATGATAAAGAATAAATTGATAATATACATAAACTATAAAAGCTCTTCTTGCTTAGATGATCAGGTATACGCTTCCATAAAATAACACAACAATTGTTCTAAGTATTAAACTAAAAAGTTTAATGGGACATTCATTATAAATGTGTACATGATTCAGTGCTGAACATGTTAACTGGCCATTAATCATGTCTTATATTAGTTATACAGAGTAAATCCACTACCCACACTAAGTTAATTCATCATCTTTATGCTGTTACTGTAAATAGCATGCTAATGGTGCATGACAAAAACCTCTGTGCTAGATAGTCAACTACACTACTGTATTGTAATTAATAAACTCTAATAAATGTGGGCTACATAATTACAAAATGAAAATTATACATAAAATTCATGGGGCTACATAAACAGGAAAAATATATAAAATACATATAGGAGACGGCAAGGCATGTATGGCTTGCTAGGTTAAAAATTTTGAGTTACAGCTATACATTTTTCTACTCTGTTAGCAGTGAAAGTCAAGTGTTATTAATGTTCTACTTGTGGCAAAATGTCCAACCAAGAATGATTATCACGTATATGTGTCTGATAGTTCTCAGCAAGCACTTTATTTGACATCAGCATACTTACTTTCAAATTGACATACCTACTGATGCTTCTTAATTACATGGAAGAAATTTGTAACACTTCTTTATACAATAAACTTTGCTTCAGAATAATGCTTATTGGTCTGTAAAACAACCTACAGAATAAACAGGGTCAGTTTTGTGCGGTCTGGAGTTAGCAGTTAGTAGCCATAATTAAGGCAGAGGAGGGAAGGGTGAGTAAAGTTTAAAAAACATAAGGGACATATACATCACCAGTCATAAGGGTTAGAAACACAACAGGGACAAAATGGAAGGGCTAAGATAAACCTACACCAGCAATTCTGCATTCAGAATAAACTGTGAGCTACTGAGATTCAAAAATAAACCACATAATGCCAGGTTGGGCAACTGCCCCCCCCCCCCCCCAAATCCACTTGTAATTACATACAAGGAAATGTAATAAACACTCTTAACTCTTCTAACAAACGATACAGGAAAAATAAGGGTTGCACTTCTGTCCAAACCTACCACTTCAAAAGCTACAAAAGTTAATGCTAAACAAACTGAACTTATCAATTTTGAAACTAAACCCAGTACAAATTCAAAATGTATTGTCAATGTATTCAGTAGTTGTGGAGTCAGTAAGAAAATTACATACTCCATGCAATTGTCTGACACTGAATAACCATATGTAAACCTTCATTCAAGCTTTAGGCTACTTAAGTTACCTTTTTGGAATTATTCTCCAGTTACTCTTTTATTTTTTTCCAGCCTTGGTATTCATTATTGTGTCTACATGAATATTATGTACTCCAGTCCTTTGTGTTATCTTAATTGCCCAGCAAAATCAGACCACTCCTTTAACCTGCATTGCTTTTGCAACATTTTAAAAGTAGTCGTCTTTAAAGGTAGCAGTTTTTTTCTGATATAACTTAGATCATGTTTTTTAGCAAACTGTTTATTTATAGCATTTGCAGTTACCTTATTAAAATCTATTTAGCATGTGCTACAATCAACTTTTCACATCATAAAATTAAAATATAAATAAATACTTTTCAAAAACTCAATGCTATGATGAAAAGAACTTGACCCAAATGGCACAAGTAATTAAAACAAATATGAGGTCAATAATCATTTAAAATGTTGTCGTTTATTGCAGGCATTGTGCAAAACAATAAACAAAATTGTAGTGAGTATGTCTGTAACTGATAATGCTCCCCCTCTTGCTTCTATATATACAATATCAAGAATAGCAAATTTGAAACCATAACATTATAGACTGTGTTTAAATAAGGCATTAGCTTCCTTCTTGTTTTTTATATCATAAAGATGTTCGTAAATCCTGGTTTTAAACAATCTCTCAGTTTTTCCAACATAAAAAGATGCACAGGTATTACACCTAGCAATGTACACCAGTTTACTTGAAAAACAATTGCCCTTTCTCAGAAATACAGTCTTTTTATTTTTGTTAGCTAAGGAAATTGAACTTTCCTGTAAAATATAGGGGCAATAGGGACATCTACCACAAGGGCTAGTCCCATTTGAATTTCCCTGTTCACCTTTGATAACAATTCTTCTTTCCAAAACTGACTTTAAATTAGGTCCTATCTTAGTGGAAAACATAGGTTTCTCACCTAATGCTTGAAATACTTCAGGATTAGTTTTAAAAATACTCCAGTTTTTGTTAAGTATCTCTTTAACTTCATGATACAAGGGATATATATTGCACAATGCAGGCCTGCTGAAAATCAATTAGTATCATGGAGTTAAAGAGCTAACAAAAATAAATATACTGTGTTTCTGAGAAAGGGCAATTGTATTTCAAGTAAACATTGGTACATTGCTAGGTGTAATACCTGTGCAGCATTTTTATGTTGGAAAAACTGAGAGATTGTTTAAAACCAGGATTTATAAACATCTTTATGATATAAAAAACAAGAAGGAAGCTAATACCTTATTTAAACACAGTCTACAATGTGCTAATTTTTGTGGTTTCAAATTTGCTATTCTTGATATTGTATATATAGAAGCAAGAGGGGGAGACTGGCAAAATGTTCTCAGCAAAAAGGAATTACTATGGCAATTAAGACTGGCTGCCAACTTTTTTCCAGGGTTAAATGACCACCTAACCATCCTGCCAATATTATGAGAAAAAGTAGAGCAGATTTAAGTAATAATAAAGGCCTTTTTTAGGTACTTTGTTTAGTAATACATTATAACATATTAATCTAAATTCCATACTGTGAAGAACATTTTTGGTAAACAAGATATGATTATATAAATGTATAAATCATGTGTTTTAAATTTGTGTTTTTAACAAGGTATATTTAATATTCATGAACTGTATTTAATATTCATGTTGTTGTTTGTCTTTTTGGCTTTTCCTGGTTAGGGGTCGCCACAGCAGAACTCCGGTCCGCTAAAGATTGGCAGTCACTTTTTATGGTGCCGAGTTGCCAGCCTGATGCCCAACCTTCAGCGAAGGCATGCCCATTCACGCATGTCTTTCATAGGCCACTCGACCACAGGGAGGACATGCAGACTCCACACAGAAGGCACTCCAGCCGAGAATCGAACAGGAGAACCTCTTGCTGTGAGGCACCAACACTACCGCTGCACCACCGCAGTTCATCAAATTATTGGTGGAATATTTAACCAATCATCATTGGGTATGTATTATTTAAATCAAGTTTTTATATTGTTGGAGTGTTCTGAGGAAGTCAACTGGCATTGACGAAAGCGCTTAACATTTTGTAATAAACTGAAGACTCAAAATGTGTAGTGCTCTTTTTTGGTTTTAGTGTTTTATTTGAGCACTATTGCACCACTTTATTTTTGGTTTTACAATCTGTATGATACCGAGTGGAGTGATAGTGATTTAAGCCTGTCCACATAGGATAGGTGTTGATGGCCATGGATTCCCTTTGTGAGGTATTTTTGTGGTCTTTCCAGTTGGTGCAGGTGTTTGGAGAGGTACACACCAAACGGGGCATTATACTCAACTATAGGTCTAATAAGGGAGGAATGCAGGGAGATAATAACCTCCTTTTTTCTGGATGTAATCCCTTTACTTATGAGATGAACAAAGTAAAAGGTTTTTCTGACCACCGGCGCCACATGATGGTCAAATGTGAGATTGGTGTCAACCTGAGTACCCAGGTCTCTCACCACAGGTTTTATGCTTAGGGGGTTGCTGTTGATGTGGTAATCAGCAGGGGCCGTGTTTTTGCTGAATGATAGATAATACATTTTTTTGCATTTACCTTAAGGCCATAACTTTGGCACCAGTTATTTGCAGCTGTGAGACCATCTTGCATTATGTTAACATCAACCATCGAAGAACATATTTTTCCTGTAAAATGCTTTATGAATGTTTCATTATGAAATGAATGTCTGTTATTTTTTATTTTATTTTATTTATAAACTCTGTATGTCTTTGGGTGGTACTAAAAAAAGGTTTTTGGGTAACCCACCTTACTGGATAATAAATAGAAATGTAAATTCTTTCTTTTGAACAATATTGTACTATATTCATAGTGCCTGTCCTTTGATGTCATATTTAAAGCTATCAGCAAACTTTGCAGGCAAAGTGATAGCATTCTTGTAATTATATTGCACAGTATATCCATGAAATCTTCATTTAATAGTCTATATGAAGATTTCAGATCCATAAATGTCATTTTCTTTTAGAGACAGCATCTGGAATAATAACTTATATACTTGATTTCAGTTATTCTGTGTTAACTAGACTACCATCCATTTTTCCTGCATTTGAATTCCACAGCAGATTAAACCCCCACCTCAGTTTGATCACTCATTCTTGTTATTAAAGATACTGAGCCCCCAGAGATTAGGGATATTCTGTAGATGACTCAAGGAGTTTCCAGGCCATCTAATCAAATTGTCCTTAGTCATTACAAACACTACCCTGCCCTTCTGTGTGAAATAGGGTTTAAGATTCATTGTTGTCTACCCAGTCAAAACAAACATAAATAAGATTGTGTCAAAAACAATGCATGGCAAAGCTAAGGTTACAACTTTAATACAATAACTGTGGGATAAACTTATGATTACAAAAGTTTCAATGGCTTTCCATTCATAACAGAAGCTACAATCCTACTCACACTTTTATTCAAAATAATCAGACAAAACAACTATGTCCCGTCACAGCCATAATTAAAACAAAACAAGAGACTTATTCATTACATGGCAATGAAGGTAAGATCACTACATTGGTCAGATCAAATTCTGGTCACAAAGTAGTTGAAAAGGTCTTTAGTAAGGTCAAGCCAGTCACCCAGAATCTCATATGAAAAGAAATAAGAACACACACACACACACACACACACACACACACACACACACACACACACACACACACACACACACACAAACTTTGTAATAATTTAGAGGAAAAGTCCATCCTCACCTGTAGTTTTTAACTCAACCCTAAGATGCATTTTTCTCATTAAAGTATGGTTCCTGTAAGGTTAGTTATCAGAAATCAACCTGTACTAAATAAAACATTAATTTCCTGGCCTAGGAATCTAAGTCAGAGAAAACCTATCCATTTATTTTTTCTTAATCTCAATCTCTCAAATACATTTGTAGAGGAATTGGGATCTCGCTGCAAGACATAGCACTGACATAGGGAAACCTATATTTTTTCCTCTCAGGTACTGCACATAGTCTACATAGGCAGTCTCTAGTTTTATCAATGTCAGCAGGTGCTATATAAAATATACAGTGCAGTGGAACTTTACTCCACTGCCTTTGCTACTGAGAGAAAAAGAAACACTATCAGTGTACATAACTGATCAAATATTTTTGTCAGTGATGCACTTATTGAAATATATCCTTTTCTGTAACTGCAGTACAATGCACAGCACACACAATAGATACTAATTTGTCATACTAAAGGATTATTGGTTTGATGAAATGTTAGTATACTACATTGCAACAAATCAAGGGCTCACAATACAAAACAATGAGAAAATGTAATGCACAATAATTTGTGCCTCAAGAAAACTATCATAATACAAATTCAAGAACTGAAGGTTTACTACATTATAAGGCTGGAGATAACATACAGTACAAAAGTAAAACATTTTTAAGCAAGTATGACAAAGTTTCAAACTTTCAGGATAAAAAAAAAACTCTTCCCACTAAGGATACAGGTGCATAGCAGAAGTGGTTTAGCTGCTTGTTACAAGTTCTTTGAAATGTTGCTTATAGCTCCAAGTTTACAGTGACATCCCTCTGGAACAGTGGGGAAGGGTCTGACAATACTTAATGAAGGAGTACAAATTGACAGCCTTAGGAAAAATGCTGTATAAATACTTTATTTTGTTGAGAATTTAAAACTTGTTTGAATAGGTTGGGGTGGCTCTAAATAAATGCAAATCAGGATAATTTAGGTAAAAAGTGAAAAGTAGTTAGGTTGCAGAGGTAGTTTAAGGTATATGTGATGTATACTAGTACTATTCTGCTTACATGGGGATTAAAAAAATGTTACATTTCCTTATAGCAAGCATGACTCACATAAAGTGGACTTGAAATGGATTCCTGAAATGGATTTTGGGAACCAGGGACAAAGCAGTACAAGAATATGATATTAGTATATCAGGTACCATGACAACCATTTCATGATAAAACATATTGACATTTAATTAAAAGAGACTAAACAAAAGATAATACAGAAAAAGAGAAGCTGGAAACTGTTGCCTATGGATATGGCTAGCAAGATGCAAGCAGAAAAACTTTTTCATAAAGTAGCAGAAACTATACTAAGAACTAAGTCAACATTGGAATAGAGAAAGAGTATTCTGCTGATAGACTGCAATTATAGGTACAGAGAATAGGCAAGATAATTTACTGGCAAAAACTGGCAAAGGAATCAAGGTATTGGTAACAAATAATTAGAGAGAGAGAAGGAATATAATGGGAAGAGGACAATAAAATATTTGGATTGCAGGCTAGTGAGTAACTTCCCTATCAGGAACTGACATCAGAATGTAGAAAAAGAAAAGGGATAGGGAAATCCTAAATGAAAGACCTGCACTGGTTGAGTTTTTAATTGAATCTGGAACAGAAGCTGCTATTAAAAAAGGATAATTAATTAGTTGAGCATATAAAATATTGCACAATAACTATACAAATCAATCAGAAGTCAGAAAAATATGGGAAGAGAGATTAGGTATACAATTCACAAAGAAACAATGGGAAGACATATGTATGGCACACAAATTATTTATTTATTTATTGACCGGCAATGTCCAATGGGCTTGAGACCCATTTTCAGTGGAGGCCCGGGAGAAAAGCTCCATGTTACATGAAAATCATTACATGAATTTGTAAGGAAACAAAATTATAATTATAAAGCAAGTGAAATAATACAGAAAACTATTTAAACATCAAATATGTTGTAAAAAGGCACAATACAGTAACAATAGAACATTAGCATGTAGGAAAATTATACAGTTAGAAATATTTAGCAATACAGCTCAATTTTTTAGGGGGGTAGGAAAAGGGAAAGATAGAATTAGAAAGTTAAACTTCAAGGTAAGATAGATATAATTAGAATCTTATAGCAAGGTAGTGGGAATAATTAGATTATAGGTGGCATAAATATGCAACAAAATGTAGAAAATTTAGGATTTATGCCTTGAAGTTTTTGCATAGATATTTTTATACCCAAGCAGACTCCAAAGAATTTTTCCTTAACTAGGTAGCAAATGTTGGAGGTGTAATGGGGAAGAAAGAGATACCTAGGAGCATATGTTGTTGAAGGGTAGTGAGTTAGCAAACTTTAATAATTTCCTACAGAGTATTTTGTCAGGAATACTGAGTGTAACTAAGGAAATTATTTTTTAGCTGGAATACAGGATTTGAATTGCCTAGAAATAGTAAGGCCTTGCTGTTTAATTCTGGTGGCTGCCAAAAAAAAGCAGTTACTAGAAAATGGAAATCAGAGTCTAAACCAACTATACTTAATATAGTGAACATTGTAACAGAGTTAAAAAAACAGGAAGTGAGGTCTTTAGAAAATGGTAGGAGTAAACGGCATGGAAAAACTGGAAATCGTGGGAACAATACATGCAGAAAAAATGTTTTGGAGAAGGAATGAGTTTTAAGAGAAGAAGGACTTGAACAATTTATGTATTGTTGCTTTGATTATATGATTTATAACTTGATATGTGATGTATAACATTTGTAAATGTGAACTTGTTAATATGGTTTGATTACTTTTGAATGAATGTAAGATAATTTAATAAAGGTGTTTACAAAAAGCATGTGGCGTGATTGTAATGCTTTAGAATAGATCAGTATACAATGATACAATGGAAAAAACACATTTTGAGTTCGAAGGTGGAGTTATCTTCACTCTTTAAAAGTGAAGCATGTTACCATTACAGAGGCAATGGTTAAAAAAACTCAGGAGTGTAAAATATCTCAAGTCAGACTTTTACATAAAGATCATGACAGATATTAAAGATTATCTAAATAATGTAAATGCATTTGTTGTACATTACATTGTTTTGAATTTCCATGTAATGTGAATTATACATTGCTTTTCAATGTATTCAAGAAATTTTCTTCTGGATATTATTGTTATTCACCCATACAACATTTGTAATACTGCTTATATAGGTTCATAAGTAATTACTAGGCTATCTGCCCTTGTGGGTCATTTTAAGCCTCTGTAGTTAACCTTTTTGTGCTCAAAATAATCTATCCCATTCAGTTGTACATTGGTCTAACCCATTGTATGGTTGATAATTACTGTATATATTACCCCTAATGAGAATAAATGGGAGCCACCCTTGGGATTAAGTATTTAGTAATTGCATCTGTCCATTAGTAGTAGTACAGGGTCCAAGCCCGGAGTAAATTTTCTGTTTCCTATCCATAAATCTAAGTTGGTCTTGAAAATCGGCAGGGATGAATGTTGTTTATGTGAATGGGGAGTCTGGCTCAGAGCAGCAGTATCCTCTGAGAAATATATCTGTCCCGCCAAACTGTTCTGCTGTTGTTGCAGAAGTGGTTGAGATCCCTTGGCTGAGTATTTCTGATGCCATTTGACTTGCTGATGTGCAGTAAATCCATCAGTAATGGGTTGTAAGATGTCTTGTATGCCAGGCACAGGTCAACTCTTAGCAGTCTGTAGTATACCAAGTATAGTGACAGCTCTTTGAGTCAGTCGATATAAGACATATTGTCTATCTTATATCCTTTTAGTAAGGTATCTCTGTGGGAATTCCACTTAATTTCATGTGTCTGGACACATACATGCCAAAGGAGGCAATAGATTCAATGATCGACCTAGTGAGGGTTGTATAAATGGTAGCAATGACATCCCTAGATCTAAACACAACCCCTTTGTTTATAAGCTGTGCAATATAGAAGGACCTTCTTACAATGGACATATGCTAATCAAAAGTTAGGTCACTATCTATATAAGTGCCCAAATCCTGAACAACTGGGTCAACTCTTAAGGGTGTATTGCCAATGTGATAGTTCCCTGGGGTAGATGATTTCCCAAATAATACAACAGTGCATTTTTGGCATTCATTTTCAGGCCATGATTTTGACACCACTTTATTATTTGAGACAAACCTTCCACAGGTTGGCTATGTCATTTGAGGATTCAATGATTGTTCTTAGCTTGCAGTCATCTGCAAACTTAGCTAACCAGAGCCCTTTGGTACTGGCCTTTACCTCAGGAAAGTAGATGCTAGACAGGATACTTGTCAGCACAGAACTCTGGGAGACTCCATTGGTGACTGGTCTCTTTGTGGAGATAAGTTTCCCTATTTTTATTACCTGCGTCCTACCTTAAATTCACTTGTCAACTTTGCTTTTCATTTCTACTTTTGGGTTTGGGTTATTGCAGGAAAGAGTTTGAGGAGAAGACTGCTTATCTGGTTAATAAACAGAAAAAAAAAAAAAAAAAAAATATATATATATATATATATATATATATATATATATATATATATATATCAGCGCTATAACCTATGTCACTATAATTAAGCCATGCTAGGTACTTAACATTTAATCCTAAGATTAGTCACACAGATTTACTGCTGCTGAGGGTTGGATACTTCCACTTTCTTACTGTACAGTTACATAACCTGCCACTAGATTTTTTCATGCAGTTAATATAATATAAATCTTCAATTTTTAAAGCGCACAAGTTCTCTACTGCAGTTATATTTATGGGACAAAGTCTGATATTCAGAATTAACCGGGTTTGAAGTTTTTGCCCAGTTTTGACTCATTACTTTGCAGTGAACCTGGGTGACCTGTAAGAGATAAATAAACAGATGTTTTGATGTTCCATCACAGAGATTTATGAATGAGGACCTTACAGATATAGCTTTAAGACCTTTGATCTGTAGCATAAACTTTACAAATCATATGTGCAGACAAAAAGCATCTAGCTGGTAAGATACTGAGATGTGGCACAAGGTTAGAAGGATCCGTACTCATGAGCTCATTCCTGTAATTTCACAGACAGTAATAGCTCTTTTTAATACCCCGTGGTCCTTGAGGCTTAATTAAGGTGGCTTAAGATGTACCATGACAGCCTGCCTATGACTTCCTGTCTGTGTTTTTCTTGAGATAGTCTAGCTATTATAAAAGCAAAGAGTGTTTTTTCACTTGTCAGTACATTAACTGCCCCTTTTTAAAATATCAAATCACTGAATCCACGACAACAAGAGCCCTTTTGAATGAAAATGCTGGCAGTTCAACCACACAAGTCAAACATATATATAGTTATAGTAAAAACAAATATATATATATATATATATATATATATATATATTGAATTCAAATACCATAACATATAGGAATCTATTATTACAAACTCAGATCTGAGTCACTTTGAATTTGCATTGCTCAGATGCTTAGGCATTAGTATAAAACATTCAACAATCAGTCAAAACAAAGATATGCTCCTTTTTTCACATATGCATGCCTAATCAAGAAACCCTCCCACTTTCCTTTTTACATAAGTGCCTGTCTCATATTTTGCAGGATCAGAATTCACTCCTATCATGTATAAATAATAGGATTGGTAGCTGCTGCTCCATTAGAAAAACAACACTAGTGTCACAGGAGGTTGATGTGCTGAACTGGAGATATAGATGCTGTGGCATGGAGAATGAAACAGAAGTTAACGGGCAGTCATTTGTATTCTGAACATCAAGATATTCTTTCACAAACTTAATTATAGAACTATAATGTTGATTTCTGAGCTTATGTGACCTCTACAGGAAATATGCTTTCTTACTCTACAGCTGATCTTACTAATTACTGTTACTGCTTTACTGAATCCATCTTGTAACCATTCAGCTCTATGCTTTTACAGTTGTATTAACTAGTTCTGTTGCTGTTGTTTTGGCCAACGTACATATAGATAACTAATTTTTTTTTTCATTCTTCACCTTGGTTCTCTGTAGCTTTTTCTTTAAGAGAAATTTTCTTGTTCAGATTCTTTAATTAATTCTCTTAGATAGTGAATCTGGTTGAAGGTGTATATTAACAACTCAGCAAATGATGTGTTGACTGTCAGAGGGCAATCCAGATAAAGTGTTGACCAAACTATAATATAACGTTAATAACATCCAGCACAAACTCATTCCATGTTAGCAGATGCAGAATAAATTCCAAAAAAAAAAACAAATCCTTATCAGGGAGTAACAGACAGGTTCTCCACATGACTAGTGGACAGCTGAAAACTTAGCTACTATACACAAAATATTATTAATGGCCAGGCTGACATTTTAGAAAACCATAGATGTTGTATTTAAATTGTATAAGTGCAACATATATTAGTTTGGTCACTATATTCTTATATATTCTTAAAGTCTGTGAATACCAGTTTTCTCTATGTGCTATAGCTAATAACAAACTAAAAAAGGACATACAGTGTGCTCTATTGGTCTTTAGAAGAAACAACTTAACTATGAGCTGGGCAGAAGAGAATAAACTGGACAATATACTTTCTGTTTTGTAAAAACTAGTCCATGCTGGTTTCAGAACATGAGTTCAGATGATGGTGTGCAAAACGTTGACAATACCTTATGTCCTTTGTACTTACTTCACTGTTAGTGTATCACTGCTTATGAGCCATTAAGGGAGGCAATGAAGTAAAACATTAAGTAAATACTGATTCTCTTTTGCCTACCCGCCTCATGTTTATTGTGCAGTCTAATATCTGAAAACAAGAAACAGTCTTCTTGGGTGGCACATCTTGATCCAACATATCTGACTCACTATTTCTGTGTACTCTTACTAACTGCCTGTGGCCACATATATAGACAGATGGTAAACAATGATGTTATTACAGGCTGTCTGGGAAAGGCACATTTTGACGTGCCACTTCAGAAAGTGATGTGTTTCTGTTTCCTTCAGATTACATGTGCAATGAGAATAACAGGTCACTAACCTGCATAAGAAGAGGACAATATGTTATCTAATATAATCAGAGCAATGCTGCATCTGACCATGACATGTGCAGACATAATACACAAATCTATAGTAAGCAGTTGCTCACAGGAAAGATCATGAGACGTGGATGTTACAAAAGCAAATTTCTAGTCACATGAAACCTGTATTCATCACTGGCATGTTCTTCAAGATGCTGGTAAATGAAGTCTGATGCCTGCAGAGAGCTAATTAAAATTTTCATTAGCAAACAATAAAAATGTCCCAGATGACAATAGTTCGATTAGTGGCTCTCAGGGTACAGGGGTGGGATTAACCAGATTATGTCAGCTCACCATCCTAGGTGGTAGGACTGGGGTTCTGTCTACAAAGAGAACATGACCTGGTAAATGCTGGACTGCAGTTACAAAGACAAGCTACCACATGGTATCAGGGAGGCACAAACAGACAATTGCCACCTGTGGTGATGCCTGTGATATTGCCCTTGCTCCACCCAGTTAACATTTCTTTTATGTCTAATAATCCCAGTCCCCAGCTGCATATATGGTACTGATCGTCAGACTCTCTCTCCTTTGGAAAGTGGGGAGGAAAATCAATTAGGAAGATATTACAAGGCACTTTATCCATGAACAGGAAACGCCTATGCCTGAATGGGATCTTTGTGTGCTTCATGGGCAGGAATGGATCAATTAATAGCTAGGGACACAAAAATAAAATTAAAACATATTAATTTTTTTTTTTTAAATTGCACTTTCCAAATGCATGTGTGCATATGTATTTGTTAAATACATATATCTATATATGCATGTGAAAGATACTTTACAGACACAAATGCATAAATAACTATATATATATATATATATATATATATATATATATATATATATATATATGTGTGTGTGTGTATGCATATATATATATATATATATATATATATATATATATATATATATATACATATATATATATGTGTGTGTGTGTGTGTGTGTGTGTGTGTGTATATATATATATATATATATATATATATATATATATATATATAAATCTGGATACAGTCACTGAGGTATACCATATTATTACCTCTGAGTAAGAGGAAAACTCAAGTAAATCCAACGAGAAAACTTTACTAGTACAACTTTGGAAGTCCCATGTATTTCTTAACTTTTAAATAAAAGGCTTATTAATTAAAGCATACTAGCAGCAAAGCTCAATTCAGTAAACCCAAAAGACTACATAAAGAAGTGGTTCTTCCTATCAGCAGTGTAGCATTGTTGAGGTAAGAGGGGCAACTGCCGCAGCTACAAAGTGCTGGGGGTGCCATCAGCCGATCCCAATCTCTCTTTAATGTGATATTGGTGTTTAAAAGCCAGTACTGCATTTACAGCCAAACATAGGTGCTGCGGCTCACCATGTGTGGTCTAAATTGTAGCAACTGTTTTCTACAGTTCAAAAGGAAAAAATAATCGCTATGCTGTCAGGGTATAAATTGTAGCAACTACATTCGTAACAAGCTAACAAACAGTTTGCTGCAGTTCAAACGAAGATTTTTTTTTTATTTAGCTAAAACATGAACACCATAGTGCTCCATCCAGGCAGGCTAAACTGTAGCAACTGTTTGCAAACGTTTAAAAGAAGAAATGATTTTTTTTTTTTTTTTAATAAAATGTGTTACATGATTTCCCTGTTATGCTACTTGGGGAAGTAGATATGGCCTGATTGTTTGAAACAAAACAGTTGCAGTGTAAATATCAACAAATGATATTTAAACTTTTTGAAAGTCTTGGTTTTGTTACTGACTAAACAAGAAAACAAAATACTTCACAATCCAAAAGTAGAAGTCCAGTTCATCTTTTTAGCCTGATTGGCTTCAGATATGTAAACTAATCAACAGTCACATTAATGTTAAATTTCTACCACTCCTCACAGTTCTCTGCCAGGTTTCATTCAACAGTTCTCTATCTTTTGGTGGTAGTACAAGCAAAACAATTCACAGCACCAAAACAATCTGCTCGCCTTCATTATTTACAGCAGCAAAAGTTCATAGGAAGAACACAATTTGGCCTCTCTCTCTTCTGCTGCAGTGGGTTGTTCAGTAAAATGCTTCTCCTACTTTCACATCTTCAGGATATTCAAAAGGTAACAACAGCAAAGACAACAAATTATATTAACTATAAACACATATCTATTCAGGTATGGTGAACAGTAGGTCTTGTGCAAAGGGTAACATTAAGACATGCATTTTAAAATGACAGGACTCCAAGCTGTTTCACCAGACATCACAACACTGAATGTGAGACGCTAAGTGGCATTCAAGAATATCAGAGATGTTAATTATTTGACTTTGCATGAGGTTCCTAGAGCTAAGAAATGACAGAAGAAATTTCAGATCTGAAGTAGTTTACTTAATTTGGTCTTCAACCTGTGGGTCTCAGATCCACATCAGATCTGACACAGTCGCATTTTCCAGCTATAGATCCGAGCTCCAGACTCTTCCCCTTACCCATAATGCCCCCTTGTCTCCCTTCAGATCTCATTTGCCACCATCGTGGTTACAATCGTGGTTTCTGAGATTTAGCTAGTAGGTCACGTAAGTGAACAAAACTTTAGTTTTTCTATCGTACGTGTAAGAAGAGGCACTTGGACTCTCCTCCAGAGTCCCTCACAGAAGACACGGACTTGGATGAAGGGGAAGGTTCCCCAAGGTCACCCCCCCGAGGATGTCTCCTTTGGAGACATCATGGAGCTCCTTCACTGGGGGGATGATCAGCCCCAAAACCGACCTCAGACGAGTCTGTGTTCCTGGAGGCATTTGGCTCTGGCCCATCTACCTCTTGGGTGTTCCCCTCCTGTTGATCCACTCGTGGATCTGATAACATCTAGGGCATGGAAGGAGCCAGACACCATAGATCCCATTCCTATGCCCCCCCAACAAAGTGCCGAGCCCCCCGTTGGGCAGGACACATTGGGATGAGGGGTCCCCGGCAGATGCAATGATGGTGGTGGCCACCAACAAGAAGGAGCTTGTGCAGGAGAACTCCACGGTTCATCCCCCTGATCGAGAATCAACAACAATGAACCATTTTGGGAAGCAAGTATATGCTTCAGCAACCTTCTCGGTGAGGCCGCTGAACTATATGGCACACATCATTCAACTTCAGAGAGATCTAGTGAAGGAAATCATGGAGTCTACCCCAGAATCAATGTCAGTGGAGGACAAAAAGGCATTCTCCACCCAAATGGCCTCTCTCAAAGCAGTTGCCAACATGCCCATGCAACTGCTCTCTCATGCTGTGTAGGGAGCCACAAGGGTGGCAGGAACAGGCATTGCCATCAGGCTTCACACCTGGCTCCAGCTGTGTCAATTTTTGGAGCCCTTCAAAGCCTCTTTCACCAGTGCCCCTTATAATGGTTCTTCCCTCTTTGGGAAATTGATGAAAGAGACACTGGTCCAGAGCGAGAAGGATGGGAAGACACTTTCTGTTGTCAGGATCCACTTCTCATCTCCTCTAAGATCCTTTTCCAGGAATCAGTGAGGAATGAAGAAGATGTGGTCCTGGAAGTCTCAGGCATTTTCCCAGGACTCTCAGGATTCTCCATCCCCCAGAGGCAGGGGGGGTCACGATAGACGCCACCCAAGAGACAGAGGGGGTCCTAGGAATTTCAGGTCCTGAGAACCTTTTCTCAGAGAGACCCAGGCAGCAGCCCTGAGAGGATGCCCATCTGCTCCTCTCTGGAGGCAGTCAGAGGTCACCTGTCACTACACCCGAAGGCATGAGAGTCAATTACAACAGATCACTGGGTGTTGCGAATCATATCCAGAGAATATTTTGTTCTGTTTGAGGAGCATCCCTGTCCGAATAAGCTCCTCCCAGATGTCCCACCCACACAGTGGGAGGAGGCAACACTAGAAATATGAAAGCTGCTGAAGAAATGAGTCATCCAACTGGTCCCCCAGACCATTCCGGATCTGGCTTTTACTCCAGGCTCTTTTTAGTGCCAAAGAAAATGGGGGACCTCAGACCAATCATGAATCTGTCTACATTGAACCTGTCAGTAACCAAGGTGAAATTCCAGATGGTCACTCTTCAATCTATCATGCCCTTTCTGCAGGCCAAAGATGGATGTGCTCAATCGATTCCCAGGATGCGTACTACCACATCAAAATGGACAGGTGCTCCCGGAGGTATCTTTGCTTCCAGCTGGGAGCCAATCACTACCAGTTCAGAGCCCTTCCCTTTGGTCTCACCACAGCCTCCAGGGTGTTTACCAAGGTGATGGCAGCTGTAGCAGCTCACCTGAGGTTCCAGGGTATTCAGGTCTTTCCATACCTGGCTGATTGGCTCTTTGCTGCCCCTTCAGAGCATCTACTGTGCCAAGCCAAGGATTACTTCATTCAGTTAGCAAGCAAACTGGGTATTACCATAAATCTGAACAAATCTTCTATAGCTCTAGTCCAGATTCTGGATTTTATTGGGGCGCATTTGGACATTCTTTAAATGAGGGTTTTTCTCACCCCAGACAGGATACACAGTCTAAGATTACATGTGTTACAAATTCTTTACGTCCAAGTTGCCACTGCCAAAGCAGTTCTAAGGGAATTGGGTTCCATGGTGGCAACAATCAATCTCCTGTTGATGGCTCACCTTCATATGAGAGTTCTTCAGTGGAAACTTACGATCCAGTGGTCCCTGTAAGACCTTCCGCTCTCCTTTCCAGTGAGAATCTCAAGGGTATGCTAGGACTCCCTTTGGTGGTGGATTCAATCCCTGGATCTCCTCAAAGGATACTCCTTTCACCCTGCCTTTCCCAAAACCATGGTGACCACGAACACCTTCCAGCTAGGGTGTGGGGCACTGCTCAGGAAGGACTGTACAAGGCACATGGTCCCCCTCTGAGACCGATTTGCATATCAATGTTCTAGAGATGAGGGTGGTCCTTCTTGCATTGCAGGCACTTCATGCTCAGCTTCCTCTAGGGATGATTGCCATTCAGACAGACAATATGTCAGTAGTCTGGTACATCAACAAACAAGGGGGAACCAGATCTTATCCCCTCTGTCGAGAAGCCATGAGAATGTGAGAATGGGTGATCTCCACCGGCCGCTTTCTAGTAGCAGCACACATTCTGGGGTGGTCCAACATTCTAGCAGACAGGCTCAGCAGATCTATACTGATGGCTTATGAGTGGTCTCTCAATCTTTCAGTAGCAGAACAGATTTTTCTAAAGTGGGGTCAGCCTTGCTATGATCTCTTTGCATCTCTTTCCAATGTGAAATGCAGCAAGTTTTTCGCTCTGAACCCCCCCAGAGGGGGAAGTCCCCAGAGACACACTGGTTCATGCTTGGCCTCCCGGTCTCCTCTATGCTTATCCTCCACTTCCTCTTATGTCGAAGTTTCTTCAGAAAGCTCGAAGGCTGGGGAGGACTGTGATCCTCATCTCCCCATTCTGGCCTCACCAGGTTTTGTTCCCCTCACTGTGATCTCATTTAATTATTCCTCCATGGATGTTGAATCCAGTTCCGGATCTTCTTTCTCATCCCTCAGGGATCCCTCACCCAGATCTGTTCAGTCTGAAGCTCATGACTTGACTGCTCCAGTTCCCATGATTATCAGGACTCCCGGAGTGTCATCCCCTGTAAAGTCCATTTTGGTTGCGGCTCACAAATCCTCCACCAGAAAGGTGTATCATAGTAAATGGAGATGTTTCTCCATATGTGCCACTTAGCGGGCTTTGGAACATTTCACAGCACCTCTTTTGGCAGTCTTAGATTTTCTGACAAGCATCTTTCATCAGGGTGCTAGTTCCTCTATAGTTAAAGTGCAACTGGCAGCTATTTCTAATTTCCATGTGGGAATGAATATGTTTTCCTTTGCTTCTTCCAAACTTTGTAAGACTTTTCTTAAAAGTGCTTTTCTATTTAGACCTCCAGTTAAGGACCCTAAGCCTTCGTGGGATCTTTCCTTAGTGTTACAGTCATTGGTTTCTGCACCCTTCGAACCTGCATCCACAGTTGATTTGCAATTTTTAACCTGGAAAACTGCTTTCTAAGTGGCCATTACCTCGACTAGAAGAGTGTCAGAGCTTCAGGCTCTTTCTATTAAACTGCCTTACATGATCTTTCACAAAGACAGAGTGTTGCTGTGCACTAATCCATCTTTTCTTCCTAAGGTGGCCTTGGAAGCCAATATTAATCAGACTATAAATTTACCATTTTTTTCCCCAACTTCCAGAACAAAGGGGAGTACAAGCTGAATCTGCTTGATTTCCATAGAAAATTAAGATTTTATTTACACAGGACGAAACCCTTTCGTAAGTCTGATCAACTTTTCTTGTCTTATGCCAAACCATTTTTAGGCAAGCCAGTTTCCAAGGTAACAATTGCTCGCTGGATTTCTCTATGCATTGCTCGAGCCAATGCTGTGAAAGGTAGGTCTCTGCTAGGACAAGTGAAGGCACATTCCACCTGACCTATGGCTACGTCAGCTGCCTTCTGGTCTAGAGTGTCTCTGGACGATATCTGCTCAGCAGCTACATGGTCCTCATCTCATACCTTCATTTCACATTACAAGCTGGACGTTGTGTCTAGGAACAGAGCATCCTTTGGTTCTGTGGTGCTCCAGAATATCCTTCCATGAAGGCCACCCAGGAGTTTTTGGTAGCTGGGGACTCTGTCCCACAGGTTGAAGAACAAATGAAGTAAACTACTTCAGATAAAGAAGTTATGTATTCACCATAAAGTTCCATCTGAGTAGTTGTACTTCATTTGTTTTCAACCTTCCTCCCCTCCTTCCCCCTGACCTTGTCATTGGTGCAGTCTGCATTTAGCTTTGCATAAAGCATGTGGCCCTTGACTGAGTCTAGGCCTGGGAGTGTCATGGAGATTCTTTGTTATGATAAGGTGATATTTGGTCGGGTACCTGATACCCCTTTGGCAACAAACTCCATCTAAAGGAAGAAGGGAGATAAGGGGGCATTATGGGTAAGGGGAGGAGTCTGGAGCACAGATCCATAGCTAGAAAATGTGGCCGTGTCGGATCCGATGTGGATCCGAGACCCACAAGTTGAAGACAAATGAAGTATTACTACTCAGATGGAACATTATGGTGAGTACATAACATCTTTTTTTACACATCACCTATTCTTTAATGGCCTCTAACTCCCAATATGATTCTTTTTACCTTTGATATTAGTAATACATGATTTGTAACTCTGTCTCCGTCTCTCACTTAGCCACTTAGCTATTCTTTTGGACCTCTTATTTTCAGCTGTTGCACTCCAGCCCAATATTAGTTCACTGTCTAGCATGTCTGGTGGTAGCTCAGAGAACATATCGCTTATGTATCAGTAATCACCAATGTTATTGTCTTTCTTATACAGTTTTTCTGGATATTTTCCACGTTTTCCTAATATTGGGCTGGAAAACAACATGTGAAAATAAGAGATCCAGAAGGATAGCTGATTTGGTTAAGGGAGAGATGGAGAAGGAGGCACTAATTCTGTATCACTAATATCAAAGATAACAGAATTATAGTGGAAGTCAGAGGCATTTTAAAAGTAGATGATGTTGAAAACTGAAACTTCTTCTTAGCACCAGGAACCTCACGCAAAGTCAAATAATTATCATTTCAAATATTCTAGAATATTATTTAGCATCTCACATTGAATGTTGTAATGTCTAGTAACTGCAGCCATGAAATTAAAGGACTCTTTGTTTCTTGTAAGGAAAGTTATGTCAAATCTGGATAAAATGTTAAAGAGCAATATAATCAAAGCTATGATTTTTCCAGTAATGGCAAGTCTCTCTGAGCACTACATTTTAAGTAAGTATGTGTGCTGAAAAATCAATGGATTTGAACTGTGGTGTTGGAACAAACTTTTGACAATTCCGTGGACTGCAAGAAACTCAGTTCAGTCAATACTTAATCTGCATAGCTCCAAACTGTTTAGCACAAAAAATCTTGACAATGCCAAAAATAATGGGGGGACAAATCCACAAAAATAGCAACACATTTTAAGTATTGCTCTTAAAAATATGGAAAGTTGCTAGAATAAAATGCCTTTTAATACCATGCATTTTCTGAAGGATATGAAGTCTGAAACTCAAATGCCTGTCATTATTTAGTGAATTAAGTTCTCACTGATTCAACACAAAAATCCAGAAAATCACAGATTTTACGGGAAACATACCAAAACTATGAGACAAAAATCTGGACATTCTGTAAAAATCTGGACAGTTGAGAGGTATGTGTCATCTGGCAGTTAATGCACTGGATTAATTCCCTAAACTGTTAATGAGCTACTTTCTATAATCCTGGATAGGGTTTGATTCCTTCTACCTCCATTTACTTAGTGTATGACTCTGTGCAAGTCACATAACCACAGAATGCTTGCAGGTTACCCCCAAAAAGGGACACTAGTGTCCAATGGGCTTACCTGATAAACAAGTGAATAAAATAAAATGTTTAAGGAATAAACTGTCTGTTCATTGGATGACCTGATAGTAAAACTAAAACTTAAATACTTTGGCCAAATAATGCAAAGTTAGAATGTGCTAGTGAAGGCACTGATACTGGAAAAGACCACAGACAAAACAAGAAGGGGATGGCAAATGCTAAGATGGAAATACAGCATTACTGAAGTAATCTGTATGGATTTGCAAGAACTTAAAGAAGAAGTTGTTGACAGACAGACCTACTGTGCTAATGTCCTTGAGGACACAAAGAATAGGGATTAGCTAGACAAGAACAACAATTCTCCAGCCACTGGTGTTTACCACTTGTCTCAACTGCCACCCTGTGTAACAATATAAGTAACTTTTCCCTCTATGGCATATAGTTACCTGTCCTCCACCTGACTACACAGGTGCCCACTGCACATCTTCATCCATGTTTGCTTTCATTTTTATTAAATTTAATTAATTTTGGAAGGAAACACAAAAACACGAAGTTTTTTCTGTCAACTGTCCCATATTTTGACTCAGATTTTAGCTCTGTGCCTCTTAATCATTTGTAAAATCAGTGACCTTTGGAGAAAGGAGTTTAATTATACTTAAGTAAATAATGACAATAATTAGATAGGTCGACCTTTTTTACTTCAGGAAATGTATATTAATTCACACCCTCTAATTCTGTCAACACCTAAAGTTAATAGTAACAACATTTTAAAAAGTGTTCCTGATTGTCCATGGTTACTTCTGGATTTGTCCCTAATTCTGATGAGTTTTGCCCCTGCTTCACTTGTGAGCTATGGAACACAGATGTGATGAAATACCTTTTATTGGCACAACATAGTTTTAGCTTTTGGGATAGCACAAACCCCTCATCAGGAGTTATTGAGGTATTGATGTTATACATAGTTCATAGATTCATAGGTGTTTGCCAGGCTAATGACCACAAGGGCCTTTTTAAGCCTAGCCATTCATCCCAAATCTCTGACAAGTTCTTGTGCCTTTGATAAGTGTATGCAGGGGTTTGGGAGATTAAACAGTTACAAGCAGGGCATGGAAAATGAACCATTTACAGGCTGCCTGTATCGATTAGAGGCATAGGTGCCAAACCAAGGATGAATTTCCTGTTCCCCATCCAATTGTCCAAGATACAATTGTAATGGGTTAGGGAGGAACTCTGCTTCCCATAGAATGAGATCCTGTTCCAGAGAAGAGGTAGTCTCTGTGATACATATCTGCCTCTCCTGCAGGTCCTATTTATATCACAGGCAAGGTTTAAGTCTTTAGAACAGGTAATTATGGTGCTGTTTGTTTTGTGGAAGTGCAAGAGGTCCATCAAAGTGAGGTCTGGCAATCCCTTGCATGTCAGGCATAAATCTCCCCTCAGCAACCTGTAGGAGACAGAATACAGGGATAGGGTCTTGTAGTGGTCTGCATAGGACATGTTTCTTACATGCTTTATTCTTTTAGTGAGAACCTCTGTGGACATTGCAATTGTTGGATATGCCTGGATAGGTACATATCAAATGAGGAATTGTACTCAGTAATAGGTCTGATGAATGCCAAATACAGTGGAATAATTTCCTTGGACCTAGATGCCATACTTTTGTTTATAAGTTGCACAACATAGAATGATTTCCCCACTACTGTAGACATGTGATGGTCAAAGGCTAGATTTCTATGTGTGTCCCCAAGTCCCTGACTACTGTGTCAACCCTCAGGGTTGTGTTGTCAATATGATAGTTATCAGGTGTGAAAAATCCCTTTCTGGAGAACATCTGTGTCAGTGGGGGATTCAGTGACAGCTCCTAATTTGCAATCATCTGCAAATTTAGTCAGCCAGAGGCCAATGACATTGGCCTTGACTTCAGGGAGGTAAATGTCAAAAAGAATCAGTCCCAGGACTGATCTGTGAGGGCCTCCACTTGTGACTGGCCTCTTTGTAAAGGTGGACTCCCCAGTTCTAACTTCCTGTGTCTTATCTGTGAGCCAGATAGCTTTCCATCAGGTGACATAAGGGTTTGTACCTAACATCTTGAGTTTATCAGCAATGCCTGAGTGGGGTATTGTGTCAAATGCATTGGCCAGGTAAAGGTAGATAGTGTGAACCATTTTGTCCTCATCCATTACTTTGGTGACCTTCTCAAAGAAGTCCACCAGGTTAAGCAGGCATGACCTGCCCTTGGTGAGACCAAACATGGTTGGGTCCAGTGTCTGGAGGTTTCCTATGTTATTACTGATCATTTCCATGATAATTCTTTCCATGGCTTGCATATGAGACTAGTGAGGCTTATGCATCTGTAGTTTCTAGGGTCTGTAAATGGCCAAACCTTGTGAAGAGGAACGACTATGGTTGTTCTCCATTCATGCGTCATGAAACCTATTTGGAGGCTACAGTTATGTTGCAATTCCAGAGGCCTGATAGATCATGTTTCATGTTATTTAGAAGACATTCTGGAATATTGTCTTACCCATTGATGCAGTGTTCTTGGCTTTGAAGAGAGCATTAAGGACCTGTTCCCTATTGATAGCAGGGGGAGATATATTTGATGGTATTTCCTGAGGGAAGGTTGAGGAGAAGAGAGGGGTAAAGATGGAGCTGAATTTGTCAGCCAGGAGGTTTGCTATATCTTCTGGTTCAGTATACGCAGCTCCATTAACAATGAGCTCTGCACACAATTGTGTACTGTCTCTGAGGTTGCAGACATATCTAAAGAATGCTTTGTGGTTGTCCTTGGCCTGAAAGGACACATTTACCTCAAATTTGGCTTTGGTAGACTGTATTTGTCCTCTGAGTTGTTTGTTTAGTTTGATGAGAGTGCTTTTATCCTGCTGGGTGCTGCACCTCCTAATTCTTGCCATGAGCTGGGTGCTGCTTTTGCCTTGATTTTCTTCCTTCTGTTATACAGCTTATTGTTGTGATTTTGCCACAGTGGTTTGATTTTTGAGTTAGCTCTGTGCTTCTTCCTGGTGGGTACAACTGCCTCTATTAACATGCCTATACTCGTACAGGGTTTCTGTGAACAGTTCTGTGCAGGCAGCAGTGTTCTCATGTTTTATGGTGGCTTGAAATTTTGCCAGGTTATCTCTTAATAGTAGAAAGTTAGCCTTACAGTAGTTCCTGATTCCAGGGCTAACTGGGGTTCCAAGTTTTATTTTTACTTCAAAGGAGACCATTTTGTGGCCTGTCCTTACCAGGGAACACATTACACTAGAGCATGTGCAGCACTCTCCCATATTAGTGAGGAACAGATCCAGTACGGTTGCACCCCAGGTTGGTATACTGCCAATTTGGTCCAGGGAGTTTGTGTTTACAAAACCCAGACATCTCAGTGCCTGTACATTTGGCATTGTATATGACTCCCAGTTAATACTGGGGTAATTAAAGTCGCCCATGAATATGGTATTGGGTTGGATTGTGAGTATTTCCATTACGTTTAAATTCATGATATGGGTTTCCTGGGACATAGAGGGAGACCTATAACTTGCAAGGAGCTGATATGGGATTTTACCTATTGTGATTTGAATGTGGAGAAGCTCAGGTGCATTGTCCTGTTTGACCAGCCTTGATGTATATTTAGTTTTGATGTAAATCAAGACACCTCCATCTTTAGTCCCTGTCTGTGTAGCAGCTGGTTTAAATGTGTGGAAGGCATTATAACTTTGCTGAAATATCCACTTGTGCCTAGAAAGTGAAGCACTTCATTAATTTTCTATTGGCTAAAAAATACACTTGAAAAATGTTAGTATAGAAAGAAAGTCCCTTCCCTACTTGGTCAGTTTTATCAGTTCTGTCCCTGCCTTGCCACTCTGTACTACTTAGCTATAAATCTGTTTCTCTTATTTTATTCTTACTGTTACTATGGTGTCTTTTTTTTGTGCCTCTGCACATTGTGTCTTTTTTGTGTGCCTCTGGGCATTGCGTTCTCTTAGCTTCTCACACTCTGCCTCCCTTTCTTAGCTTCTCACCCTCTGCCTCCCTTTCTTATATGCCTTCTCTTTTATGTTGTTGCTTCTCTTACCTCTTTCTTTGGTCAAACAATTGCCATTCACCTTGTTTCCTTGTTTCATTTTCCAAACCCTTCGTCCACTGTAGGTCTTATACTGTCTCCTATCTTCACCATCATCTAACCTACCCCTTTGTAAATCCCCATCTCCCATTTCTTTCTCTATTATTTCCTGTAATGTTCTGTAATTTGCTTTATTGTAATTCCATATTTGCATTTTAGTCTTTGGTCCTTTCTCCCTGAATTCTATAATAACCCACATGGTTAAATGTTCATGTTTTGGTAATGTAGCCCTTGTCTCCATTGCTTTTACTCCCACCACCTTCCTTAGTACCACATGTAGAAGGATAACTCTCAACCTTGCATCTCCAAAATGAGGAACACTACCTCCCATAATGCGGAACAAATGAGCAAAATGTGGAACACTTCCTAACCGCTTATTAACAACTTCAACTAGGAAGCTCATAAGATGGTTACAATGTGATATTTTTACTTACAAAATAATTATTTTAATGAAATAATATGATTCAGTTCTATTTACTATGGATATCAGTGAAAAAATTGCTAACACTGAATGTGTGATAGACCCTCTCAATGTGGAACTTCAAGGAACAAGACCTTTTTAAGACCACAAATGAGGAATGTTCCTGTTAATGAGGTACACTGAAGTCTGTTCTGCACATCACAGCAAAGATATATATTAATTTCCAAATATCACAACTTCATGAATTCTATCAATGAAGCTAGATAGTTGTGTGTAACAGCATAACTTTTGCATTTGGTGCACAAAATTAACCTTTGGGTACCTTCTGAACATTTTAATAGCTTGGTTCATTTGATGATGATGATATTTCAATGTGAGATGATACTGCAAACTTCCAAAGTTAGGATGAACATATTCTTTAAACATTTAGAGAAGAAAGGCAAACAAAGATGTTTTCAGAACGAGCCTTTCTAAAACCCTGACTGAAATGTGTTCTTCACACAATCTTAAAAGCTTACTTCCTCCTAAGAAAAGAAAATATTTTACACAAAATAAAATCATTACACAGCGTAAACTCCTTAGAAATTAAATACTAATCTACAGAAAGATATTCAAAAATGAGCAGCATATAGATTTCAAAATACACAGAGATGATACTTTCAGGCCTGTGACTCATAATGCCCATGGGTATGCACTAAACATTATACAATGAATACTTTTGTATGCATTATTCCTCGCATAAATCAGTGTAATGAAAGACACTACCCTGTTACACTGTCTCATTCTCCTTGAATTATCTGAAGAATAAATAAAGATAAATGTGTTTATATACTCAAGTCTCTTGAAAACAGGTCTTACCGATAGATTCTCTGATTAAGTAATACAAATGAAAAAGTGAAGTATTTTACCTTCTATGTATGGAAGACTCAGAGAAAAACAGCATGACACTTTTTAATGTAACAACAAACAATTGTAAACAAATCATTGAACTGTCAGATTATATTATCTGTTTATCTGACACTGATAAATTATGAAAGCAAAGGCATCTGTCTACAAATTGGTGTTATTACATAGAAAATAGGAAGGATGAACATCATCTTAACCCAACTGACCAGTAATAGCAGATGCAGCATAATGGTTCAGTGGCTCACACTCCTCTTCTATGATGATTGGGTCTGGAGTTCAGTCCTGACATCTGGTTACTATTTGTTTAGGGTTTGTATGTTGTCCCCATTTCTGTCTGGGTTTTCTCCACGTACTCTGTTTTTATCCCTAAAAATGCTTATTGGCTGGTTACTCTAAACAGTCCATATACATATTTTGTTTACCCTTTCCCTTATGATGCAAGTCATGGTTACAAGAGGTATGAAGTAGACCCAGACAGTACATATGAAAATAAGTTAAAATATCAGATTCAAACCTCAGCAGACTTTTATGTCAGTCTGTGCTTCTGTGATAAATATACAGCATCAGAGTAGATATGAACAGCTATAACAAAGATCACACTGTGGCACAATTTAAGGTTTTTAATTTACCAAATAAAAGCAAAATCATATGTAGACAAGAAAACATTGAGTGAGTTGGAAAAGGAAGCCAAAAAATAAAGTATTAAGACAGAAAGAAAAAAGTTCGCAGGTATTTGTATTATTAAACAGAGAGAAAAAAATGGACCCCAGCGACTTAATATGTTTCAGTTTGTACGCAGAAAAGAAATCAATGTTAACTAATAATCATAAAGCAAAGTCAAAAATATTTGAAAATACAAATAGGCAAAGGCACGTAGACAAGGTGAATGTTACAAAAGAGAGAATGGTAGGACAGAAGTCTAATGTAGTGACAAGTGTTGATTCATAGAGAAATGAAATTGAAAATGAAGTGATGGATCAGTTAAAAAGAGAAAGATTTGAATGGAAATCCCAGATGTAAAGGCCACTTCAGAATGGCGGTTTATTAAAGCAGGTGCAGCTTAAAGAAGTAACAGCAGAAGTAGAACAGTGCAGTGTTAGAGAAAATCACCCATTAATTCAGTTAAATGGTGAAAGCAGTAAAGTTGTGTCACAAAACGAAATGTCACAGTCATTTCAAAGCCAGGGTATTTCCACACAGAGGCAGAAAGAAGGAAACGCAAACCATAGAAAAAACTCAATCAAAAAGAGTTTTACTCTAGGAGTTTAAATCTGACACTGCACTCTCTGGAAGCACTCCTCTCCCTGGTAGGATGTTGACATTTGCGCCGCCACTGAAACTTGGTTCAGGACCACAGAGAGTACCCCAGCCTTGCAAGGCTACAATGCCTTCCACACTTTCAGACTGCAAAATGAACATGTGAGAACCAAAGGAGAGGAGTATCTATCTTCATCAAAGATAAATACACCTCTAGACTGGTTAGATAGGAAGACTCCATGATGTTATTCCAAGTACAACTAACTGTGGGCTAAACCTCCTTTCAAGTCATCTTTAGCTATAGGCCTCCTTCAATGAACCAAGATATCCACACTGCTTATTTGGACTTCAATCAAATTACAACCAAACACTCTTGTCATGGACAATTTACCTATTCCCTCCATTAACTGGGAAATTTATATGAGCACATTGGGAGGTTGGCATAATGGTTAAGGTGTTGACCATATAGATGGAAGGTGCAGGGTTTGATTCTCACATGGGGTAATTGGCTAGGCTTAAAATTACCCCCAAGGGCATTTAGCCTAGCACTAATCTATGAAAGTATGAACCAACATGCTCACACAAAGGTTCCTGGACTTTTTTAACATTAATGCACTGGAACAAATAGTATGCAACTCTACAAGGGTCTCAAATATTCTCCACCTAGTCCTTACCAACATGGGTGACTGTTGCACCACCCCTAATATAGGACCCTCACTGGCTAAATCTGATCACAAATCAGTCTCATCTGAAGTAGCTATAACACCTGAACCCCTCTTAGGAGAAATCAGGTTTACAAATTTCACCAAAGCTAATTATACTCTTCTAAAGGATGGTATAAATAATTTCCAAGCTCCTGTTGCCACAGATGGCATTGACAACTACACTAAGGTATATACAAATGCCTTGTACAAGCACTTACATGAATGTATTGACACAGCTGTACCTGATAGGATCCAAACAAGATCCTTAAGAAAAAAAGAAGCCTCCCTGGTGGACATCTAGCATTAATAAGTTACACAACAAGAGGAAGAAGTTGCTGTCTAAAAATAAAAAAAGAGAGGTACCAACACTGGAAGAGCATCCTCCTCTGCTTGAACAAACAAATAAGACAACTTGTAAAATCCTCTAAGGGCAACTTTGAAACAAATTTAGCAACCAATGCTCAGGATTACCATAAGGCATTGTTCAGCTATATACGTAACCTAAAAGTTAGGACTCAGGCGTATGCTGAACTAGCTGGGGATGGCATCATACACACTGATTCTACAAAAATAGCTAACCTATTAGCTGACAGGTTTGGTGAAAATGTTACCCCCCCCTCCAAACATTCCAGAAAGCATTCCCTCTACATTTCCCCCACCTTGCATCTCCAAAGAGTAAGTCATTAATGCTCTCGCCAAGGCCAAAAACACAGCCTGTATAAGACCAGATGGCATCCCAAGCTGCGTTTTAAATGGTCTAAAGCAAGAGTTAGCAACTCCATTAGGTACTCCCTTCAACCACAGCCTGAGTACTGGCTTTGTCTGGGCTGAATGGAAAGTGGCAACTGTCATCCCCCTTCATAAAGGGGTCACAACCACAGACGCTGGAAACTACAGATCCATAAGCTTAACCAGCCTTATCTGTAAAGCCATGGA
Organism: Protopterus annectens; assembly: GCF_019279795.1. Classification (NCBI taxonomy): domain Eukaryota; kingdom Metazoa; phylum Chordata; order Ceratodontiformes; family Protopteridae; genus Protopterus; species Protopterus annectens. Next base: position 462,561,034 of record NC_056737.1, on the reverse strand, counting down.
ATGAATCTTCATGGACCTTATAAATAAGGATATAGGTGATCAATAAACCTTTAATCCGACACAGTTTGGTTTTGTAAAAGGCAGGTCATGCCTATTAAACCTGGTGGACGTATTCAAAAACATCACCAGAGCCATAGATGAAGGCAAATCTGTGCATACAACCTACCGTGACTTAGCCAAGACCTTCGACACAATCCCACATTCAGGCATCATTGATAAACTCTCCCAGTTGAATAGCAACCTTTATGTCATCATGTGGGTTGCTAACTGATCAAACTCAGTCAAAGATGGGGACTTTACCTCAACCAGCAGACCTGTCAACAGTGGAGTTCCACAATGGTCAGTGCTAGGCCCCCTATTGTTTGGAATATACTCCTCAGAAGTTCAGATGAAAACAGAAGGGCTGTGGCTGACTAAGTTTGCTGATGACAGCAAATTAGGTGCAATCACTGAAGCCTCAAACTATGTCAATATACTTCAAGAGGGACTTACACAAATCAATGATTAGTGCCAAAGTTATGGACTCAAACTCAGTGCTAAAAATGCATTATCATCCCCTTTGGTAAAAACAATATCATTGCATACTATCATAAAAATAAATAATAATTCCTTAAGTAACAACTCAGTAGGGAAAAACTGGGAAACATAAGTTGAAGGTGGCCTAAACTCTGACCACCATGTGTCAGCTGCGGTAAGGAAGGCATTCTATGTCACACACCTCATCAGCAAAGTCATTGCCTGAAGAGTGAAAGAAATCATAACACCCCTGTACTCGACCCTCATCAGACCAGTAACTGAGTACAATGATCCCTTTGGTATGTACCTTATGTGGTACCTGCAGCAACTTGAGAGACCTCAGAGATTTCTAACCAAGAAAATTCTGGGTCTCCAGCACGTCATACATTGGTAGACTGAAGTCACTGTCACTGTACTCAGTAGCATACAGACTACTTAGAGGAGACTTGTTCCTGACCTACACGGCAATCTTGGATCCAAACCTAATGAAAATGCTGCATATCCACAAGACAAATGGGACAAGGGTCACCCGCTCCAAGGACCTTAACCTGGCCCGTGGTATAAAAAGGACCTGCTGGAGACAAGGATATGTCTCTAAGAGGTTGCTACTCCTCTGGAATAGGCTACCAATTCACATCAAACAAAGCCCCTCTAAGACCCTGTTTAAGCGTAGCCTGGATGACTGGATGGGAAACCATAAATTCTTTTTGGGGCTTTCACCTATGACCATCCTAGATATGGGGAGTTGTTGCTAGCTAAGATCTTGAGTTTAGACATGATCCTTATATTGGGTTTCTCTAGTATTATACTGGATACACATGGCTAGGCTTATAAAGGCTTTCGGGTCACTAGCCCAGTAACCACCTATAAACCTATAAATTAAGAGAAGACCTGATGGATTTGATAGAAATGGATAAATATAATAATATGTATGAGAGACAGAGGCTGCCAAAAGTGAATAAGACATGGATTGTCAAAATATTAATAAGCCAAATTAATAAAGTAACTGGAGTTACAAAAAGAGATCCATACGATATAATGGAAATTAACAGACTACACTGTTGTGCAGCAAAGTTAATAACAGACAGGGTATTACCAAGAAAGCATAAATTAGTAAAAGAAAATAAATAGGAAAACAGATTATCACCATGAAAGCACCAACTAGAAACACTTGTGAAACAGTTACGAAAAGAAGTATCGTTATTTAAAGAATACAGAAAAAGAAATCAATCTAAATAAATATTAGAAAACTGAATGAGCTAAAACAAAAATGCAGCATCAAAACAGATCAGGATTTGAGTTATACTGTCTCTAACAGAAAATTAAACATCTTTGAGCAGGCTGAAAAACTTAGGAGATACACTGACAAATATAAACAAATGATGCAAGACAGTTTAGGGATGACCCAAAGAATTTCTACAAGGAGCTAGGAAAGGAAAAAGAAATAGTTCAGAGATACTACCAAGAATAGAGGAAATTAATGCATTCTGGAGAAATGTCTATGAGGACGTAGTCAAGCACAATAAGCAATGTGAGTGGTTAAAGAAATAAAAGAACAATTAAGAAACTCTAATATAGAAGATATGGATTGGAATGAAGTGACTCCTACTGGCACATAGATAAAGTTAGGGAAGGCTTCCAATTGGAAAATGCCAGGTCGAGATGCTGTACGTAACTTTTGGTTAAAGGTACTCACATCTTTACACAGTGATTTAGCCTTGAGTAAAACCTACTTATATGTACATCCTGAAATGACACTGGAGTGGCTAACAATGGGAAAAAAACATGCTCATACTTAAAAATGAACCTGAAGACCACACTAACAACTATCGGCATCTTTAGCTGAAGTGCTATGTGACTTACTGTTATCTGCCTAAGTATTGCTGATCTCTGTCTGCATTTGATTTTGGATTTGAGTTATTCATTTAAGGTTTAGTTGCTTCCATTTTTTATCTTCAGTCTTATATTGCATTTTCTTTTTTTTTTCTTTTTGGACCTTTAAGAGCTCTTGGCTAGGGTTAATTAAAAATAATTCTTTTGCAGTCAGTGAATACAATCCAGCTAAGTAGTGGGATGAGCTAAGAAATGGTGACATCTTTAGCTGTAGCACTGTGTGACTTGTTGTTCTCTGCCAAAGTACTGCTGATCTCTGTCTACATTTGATTTTCTCACCTACCCTCCCTACTCCTGTTGTGCTTTTCCATTCCTACTATAAATCTGAATTTGGACACTCCGCCCAGGGTCGGCCTTAGCTGAACTGGTGCCCTAGGCGAAGTAGTACTCCGGCGCCCCTTAAGCCCCACCCATACCATGCTCATGAAACACCCCTATAAGTCACACCCACAGGTCGGTCACTCCCCAGGAAAGCCACTCCAGCCATTTCCTTCATTTAAATGCATACGAAGAAAAGCTACCTTGTAATGTAGTTAAAGTGCAAGTGAAGGACAGTGGAAATTTGCTTTAATAAACCTGCTTTATCAGTTGTCCCTTCACATATATTTTAGTATAAAAGTCATGTCCTCAGAAAATAGAACCCCACATGCCTTGTTTCAAAGAGTTGCTTAAGTTAATCTAAACAGTTTAATTTACTTTGGGGTAGGCGAGTAAACCTTACAACTCAGTGAAAGTAGAATAGCAACCTCCCTCCTCCATATGTACAGTAGCTTAAGCTTGAATAGCACAAACACAGATAGCCATTTGCTAAACAATACAGTCTCACAACAAAAACAGACTTAGCATAAGCATTAAACTTTTCTGCCATTGAAACAGCATGAAAATCCACATTCATAAAAATTGCATCTGGCCAGTAGAGGCTCAAGTTTACCTTTGGGCTGTTTTCAAAACGGACTCCTTGAACACATTTTAGGGACATGCATACATGTGTGTGTCCTTTGATTCACCTTCCTGATTGTATTAAATTATATACCTTGTATAATAAAGCACCACTTGTTAGTGTGCTTTTTAAATTTGTAGTTTTGAACATTTTTACAGTAAGCAAAGAAACAAAATGCATGACCCAATAATGACAAACCTGCCCATTTCAGAATATTTTAACCATAAAAGGCCACAGTTCTGTCATTACAATCCACAAGTCAATAAGCACAATTTCTGCAGAAGTAAAATTCATTCAAATAATTGTACACTAAAGAGATTTTTTTAATAATGAACAATCTGTTACTGGCAAACAGTTTTACATTTCAGTGTTTTATCTACCAATTCACTGCCTGCTGCCCTTGAAGAATTACTTTCCTACATTACACAAAAAAAAATGGTAAGCTGGCAATATTGCAATAAGGAATAACTGAGAAACTGACAAGTTTATAGTTACTAGGCATCTTATACAAAAGGGGACACACTCAGGAATGCAAAACCCCTATCCCCCCTTAAAATGCACCAAGTAATCAGCAAGTAGTGCATTACATACATGCCTCCATACTTCTCAATCTCTTAGCACAAGAATGCTGGACCAAGCCTGAAACAGTGGGGGGGGGGGGGAGGGGGGTAGCAAAAGAGGGACAGATTATAAATAGTCCTCTTATAGACTTATAGCAGGCATTTTCTGAAGGAAATGAAGACAAACTCAAATGTATGACATTTAGTTATTTCAATCCTCAGTGATTTGCCAGAAAACCACAAATTGTATGAGGAATAGGTCAAAAATATGAGGCAAAAATCTGGACATTTGAGAGGTATGCTCATTGCCATACGGGCATTTGCTAAAATTATCATAGCTCTCCCAGGAGGCAAAGATGTGAATGGAACCCAACAAAAATACAATCAGAGTAGAAGTCTTTGTGGGATATGTAACCCCCTTAAAAGTATAATGACAAATTACAGCAGCTACAGAAAGAGATCTTAACAGCCATTTCCAAATAGATTACAAGTCCAGTAAGACTTTAATACCACTCCCTCCCAGAAAAAAAATCTGATATAGAATAATAATTAAACACTGACATAAAATTATAATTAAAAAATATAAATGGAAAAAAAACTATCTTGTACAATATACTGCAGTCATAATAAAAACTCAACTATCGTTACAGCTACACAGAAGCAAAGATCAAATCATTAGCAATCCTTTTAACTTACATGTTACTTTAGTAAATTCAACAACTCATACAATTCAGAAAAATAATAAATATTTGACACATTTTACTCCTATAAAGAGAACTTCTGTGTTGGTAGATCATTTAAAGTAATGGTAACTTATTAACTATAAACTGCTGTAATCAGACTATGGTAACACCAAATAAAACATTATACTAAAGATCATACATTCATCACCTAGCCAACTGCGATCAGAGAGTAAAAAGGTTATATAATAAATTAGACCGAATTGACCAAATTAGGAGAACAGTAGAACATTCTGAAATACAAGCTCAGACTCAAACTACTTCCCGATGCCATACTAACCTTAGTTAACCTCTTTCTAGTAGTATGGTTAATTAGCTTAATTTATTTTCCCCAAAAAAATAATGGAGTGTAGACCAGTTTTTTTAACAAAAGTAAGTACACATTTTGAAATGAGTGGTTAACACTCTGGCATTTTTCCTTTTCATCAGAATACACCAAAAAGTATTTGAATAAGCCAACATTCCAAACCCCACCCCTCCAATCCGTACAGAGCCTGGGATTTACAGAAACTCCGCACTTAAAACATCTTGGTTGGAGATATATAACCGATCTATAACCGATGTCTGAAGAAGTCTGAAGTTCAGACGAAAAACGCTGTATTTCAGTTGGCATTCAACGCTTTTTACAATTTATTTTATTCTACAAATAAACACTTGTGACTATAACTGGGCTGACCGGTGTTTTGAACTCCTCTACACAGTGCTTTCGATTGTTTATTGGTTTATATTTGCACTGGTTCTTCCTCATTTGGATATCTTGGTTGGAGACACACTTTCTCTCTCATACACAAACTAACGATTTAAATTACACACGTGCTTTCTCTCCCATACACAGACAAATGATTTAAATTACACACACGCTTTCTCTCTCATACACAAACGATTTAAATTACACACACACACTTTCTCTCATACACAAACAATTTAAATTACACACACACACACTTTCTCTCTCATACACAAACAAATGATTTAAATTACACATGCGCTTTCTCTCTCATACACAAATGATTTAAATTACACACACACACACTTCCTCTCATACACAAACGATTTAAATTACACACACACACTTTCTCTCATACACAATTTAAATTACACACACACTTTCTCTCTCATACACAAACAAATGATTTAAATTACACACGCGCTTTCTCTCTCATACACAAACGATTTAAATTACACAGACACACTTTCTCTCATACACAAACAATTTAAATTACACACACACTTTCTCTCTCATACACAAACAATTTAAATTACACACTTACCTAGTTCTTTCTAAACCAAACAGTCACATCATCAAATGCAAACACATGGGCTTAACTCAACCTTAAACGAACTGCTGGCTTAAATTCCACACGGAATTACAGAACGTATTTAAATCCACGTTGGCATCATGATGCACAGACTCTCGTACTGTGCATGCTGTAATGTTAAAGGCTCCTGGTACACCTGCAGCTGTAAATGGGAGGGCACTTGCCCTCCCCCTCTCCTTATGGTTCCAGCACCCTTGAACAAGGTGCCGACTGCCGAGAAGAGATCAAAATTTATGTTAAAATAAGATAAATAAAATTTGCGCCCTTTACAAAGCCGCCCTGTACAGCGCCCTAGGCAGTCACCTAGTTCGCCTATGCCTAAGGCCGGCTGTGACTCCGCCCAGTCTCAGCTCATCAGTTCATTCTACTGAGCACTGAGAGATCAACTGGGAAGGACCCCCATTTACCCTCTTAAAGCTGAATTGTCTACTGTTTCCTACCTTCCTTACTAAAATACACTTTATTCAGCTTATTTTACTGCACATTCTTAAAGTGTTCAGTTGCATTGAATCTGCTGCATTTGTCACTGCATGTTAGTAGCCTGATTACATTGTAACTGCTATTCTAAACCTTTTAGTTCTATTTAATCACTCGGGCTCAAGACTAGTTATCTTACATTAAGAAGATTTGTGATATATATTTTTGTGGCAGGAGAGGTAGCTTACACCCTTCTGAGTTGGAAAATGCTGGTTGAAAGTTTATGGTGCCTGTTATTCTAAAAGTGTCTTTGTTCTGGTTTAAGCACTTGGGCTCCAAACCAGTTATCTTACATTAAGAAGGTTTGTGGTTTACACTTCTGTGGAAGGAGAAGATAGCCTCCACCTTTCTGAGCTAGGAATTGCTAGTGAAGACTTACTGTGCCTGTAATTCTATGTGTTTTTGTTCTGGTTTATGTACTTGAGCTCAAAATCGATTTTACTTTAGGAAGATTTGTGGTCTACACTCTTGTGGCAAGAGAAGATAGCCTATTTCCTTCTGAGGTGGGAATCGCTGGTGTAAGTCTTGTTGTGCCTTTATTTGATTGGCTAGAGGGCTAACTTGTTTATAATTTGAATCTCTGTGCCCGAGGCATATGGCAAGATTTGTTGACCATGCTACTTGAGAAGATAAGAGTTGCTGTTTTCTGCTAAACTCTACAAAAGCTAAGAAGTTACATTACCATATCCACTGTTTCAGCACTTGATTTATTGCCACATTAATTGAATGTTTCTGTGTTAAATATCTGCACTTTTGACATTTTTTACAGTTTTTAGTTAGAAATGCCTTGATTTGACTTTAGTGAGAGTAGAGGGGACCTGAGTCATTTTCTGGCCTGGGACTGTGTAAAGAAAAGAAGTGTGCTGTTTTTGATAAGCCACAGGGCCTTTGTCTGTTTTTTATCAAATCTCCACCACCATTTAAGTGTCATAGTTGCACAACACTTGCCTTATAGCCTACAAGCTCTGAATTTTTAAACTACTAGAACATCTAATTTGCGCATAGCTGAGAATTGCTCATCAAGTCATTTGTGTTGTTGACCTATTAATATTTACATTTCACTCACCCCTCCATAGTAGATCAGTAGCCATGGATATGCACTTTCTGACTCTCTCTTTGGCCAATCCGGTTTTAGGTGGGTATTCTGAGACATTGTAGCAATTGTAGCATATACACTGACAGCCCACTTATTCTTAATAAAACAGATAAAGTTTGCAAGTGGTGTAAATATACTTTAACGTTGGAGACAAAACTTTTTCTTACATCCAAACCTAATCCTATAGAGGCTGTCAGTGACACTTGCACTATTCCTACTATACACAGTAAAAACCCTACACATAAAACTACTTATGCTGAGGCACTCACAGGTAACTTTCCAAAAGCAGTAGGACAGCACAATCATAAAAGGGTCCTCAGCTATCACATAAACTGTCCGTTAAAACCCCAATCACAGCTACAAATAGTAACACTGCATCCAGTGCCTCTACAGATAAGCCCTTAAGGCAAACCTGTCCATAACCAAATTTCCTGGCCATTGATGATTCTATAGTGAGACACACTGATGTCTCCTCACCAAAATGAGTAAGGAGAGAGTCACGGTTAGCTGCCTTTCTGGGGTTAGCATCCATCAAGTCACTGAACTACAGGTACCAGTATGACTCTGTCATAGTTCTTGGGGTTGTCAATAACCTGAGATGTACCTCCCTTGACTATATAAAGTGAGACACGATCGAATTTGCTGATTTTATGTCTCAGGCAGGTATGAGCCTAGCACTGAGCAGCATACTACCTTCTTCAAGGATAATGTCACTTTACCAGTAGAAAATGATTGATTTTAACAATTGGTTTAGCTTCTGGTGTCAGTCCAAGGACATACAATATTTGATGGCCTTAGAGGACATGGTTGTCAGACCATGCTGCTTTGCCAGGGATGGTCTGCATTTATCCCCTCTAGACTTTTGGATATTGACAAAAACTTTTTCCATCCCCACAGTGTCTTTTTTAAGCAATGCCAAACTGATAAACCTCACAACTTAACTGAACCTACGAAAGAATATCTGAAGGTGGTACTGCTTAGTCCTAAAAGTTTTAAAAAGAAACTTCACTCTGTGCAAGCCTTCCTCTCCTTGGAGAGTGTAGACATCTGTATAGTAACGGAGACATGGTTTAAAGTCATGGACAGTACCCAAGCAATGCAAAGTTATAACGCCTTTCACACCTTTAGACCTGCTATTGCATAGGAGAGAACTAAAGGTGGAGGACTCTCAGTCTATATTAAAACCAATCTCACATGGAGGACTCTCAGTCTATAGTAAAACCAATCTCACATACAGATTATTCAAGGTGCATTGCAACTGGAGCTTATACACGTGCAACTCATGACAAACAGGGTCTTGTATCATATCATCACAATCTATTCTACAGGTTTCCCTCCATGTTCCAGGAAACCCATACTACCGGTCTCAATGTACTAGAGTCTCTCACCATTCAACCCAATACGATTTTCATGGTGGATGCCTACTACCCCTCTATAGATTGGGAACCATACACCACTTGTAATGCACAAGCCCATCAATTTCTGAACTTCGTTAATGCCAAAATCCTGGAACAGTTGGTCCATTCTCCTTCCAGGGGTACAAACATCCTTGACCTTGTACTCACAAGCATGGGGGAGCAATGTTCCTCACCCAATGTAATGTCCTCACTCCTCAAATCTGACCATAAAATAAAAATTTAATCTAGGGACCCAGTGAAACCAAAAACCTTTATGAACTATTCTAAAGCTAACCATTATCTACTAAGTGACACCTTGGCTAAATTTCAGGATCCCCAAACCAGTAAATAGCATAGTATAAGCTGAGTTTTTTTACAAAAATCCTTTACAGCCATATTTATAGCTGTATAGAGTGAGGTTTCCACTCATATCAAGAGTAGGAAAAAACTCGAAAGAAAAGCCACCCTGGTGGAACCACAATTTAATTGTTTAAATAACAAAAGAAAAAAATCTTGGCCAAGTGTAGGAGGAACAAAGCCCAACATACTAAAACCCCACTGACCAATCTAAAAAGTTAGCTAAGAGGGTTAATTAATACTTCAAAAGTTAAATTTGAAGGAATAAAATAGCTTCTCAGGCAAAGGACAACCACAAAGCTTTCCACAGTTATGTCCAAAACCTCAAGGGAAAAACTCAACAATGTACAGAACTTATTGCAAATGGCATCATCCACACTGAACCAGAGACCATTGCCAACCTTTTGGCTGAAGGTTCATTTCAAATTTCTCCTCCAACTCCTCCCCTGACAGTCCAAAGGAAATACCACATACCACAATCCCCCCAACAATTACTAAGGAACAGGTCTTTTTTAGGCAGGGTTCAAGTAACAAATTCACCACCATAACAGGAACAAGTAAGCAAAAACTGAGGGTAATGCTACTCAATGCTAGAAGTCTAAATTTCAAAATGCACTCACTCGAGGCACTCCTTAAAATGGAGAACATTGATATCTGTGCAGTGACTGAGACCTGGTTCAAGGCTCCAGAGAGCACCCCTGCACTACCAGGCTATAACTCATACCACACTTTTCGGCCATCTAACCTGGACCGAAACACCAAAGGTGGGGGTGTGTCCATATTCATTAAGGATATCTACACCTCCAGGCTAGTTGCTCAGCATAATGCATCCGAGGTTATCCAAGTGCAACTAACTCTTGGCAAAACTGCAATCCAATCCATGCCCCAGGATTCCCACTCCTCTTTTCTTGATTTACTGGAAAATATTAGGGTTCAACCAAACACCCTAATAATGGGTGACTTCAACTACCCCACCATTAACTGGGAAAACTACTCATGTACTAACTCCTTAGCATAGCGCTTTCTGGAATTCATAAACTCCAATGCCCTAGATCAACTTATCCACACCCCAACCATGGGCAACAATATCCTAGACCTAGTCATTACCAACATGAGTGACTGGTGTTCCACACCTGAAGTCAACTCCTCATTGGTCCAATCCGACCATAAGCTAATCACCCTTGATATCCACATCCCACCCCCACCCCCCATTAAGGAAACCACAGTAAGAAATTTCTCCAAAGCCAACTTCATGCTTCTTAAGACAGAAGTAGTGAACTTCATGACACCCATGCAGATGGACAATACAGTTACAACTGCTGAATCCTACACAAATGCGCTCTGTAAGCACCTACATGAGTACATGGATTGTGCTATCCCAAACAGAACCAAGATGCTATCCTCCAAAAAAAAGGAAGCCAATCTAGTGGTCCCCTGCCATAAACAAACTGTACAACAGAAGGAAGAAACTGTTGCAAAAGAGAGTAAAATCCCATGAGTGTAGGAGCTCCCTGGTCAGCCTCAGTAAGAAGCTGAGATCCCTTATAAGATCCTCCAAAGCTAGCTATGAAAATAAAATTGCCACTAATTCCAAGGACAACCACAAAGCATTCTATAGCTATGTCAAGAATCTCAATGGCAACACCCAGATCTGCTCTGAGTTACAGCACAAAGGCATGAAAATTACAGAACCAACTGATATTGCCAACATCCTGGCAGATAGGTTCAGTGCTAACTTTACCCCCCCCCCCACCCCCTAAAGGGCCCATATCTATACAGGAAGAATGCAGAGTCCCTGTAATCACAACTACGCAGGTGAAAGCTGCACTCTCTAAAGCCAAAAAGACAGCATCCATGGGACCGGACAACATCCCAGGCTGCGTTTTACATGAACTTTAGAATGAACTGGCTCCCCACTTAAGCACCATGTTCAATAATAGCCTCACATCAGGCTTTTTGCCCACTGAATGGCACACAGCAACAGTTATCCCACTCCACAAAGGGGGAGCCACCACTGATTCCCGGGAACTATAGACCTATTAGCCTGACAAGCCTGGTCTGCAAAGCCATGGAATGTATCATCATGGAACTCATAAACAAAGACATTGGTAACCTCCAAACTCTGGATCCCACCCAGTTCGGGTTTGTGAAAGGCAGATCATGCCTCCTGAACCTGATTGACTTCTTTGAGGCAGTCACCAAAGCCATAGATGAGGGTAAAGTGGTTCACACAGCCTATCTTGACCTCGCCAAGGCCTTCAATACCATCCCCCATTCTGGAATTATAGCTAAACTCAATAAACTAGGCATAAATCCCTACGTCACAAGATGGGCTGCCAAATGGCTCACTGACAGAACCCACACTGTAAAAGTTGCAGACTCCAAATCTGACCTCAAACCAGTGACAAGTGGAGTACCACAGGGTTCCGTCCTGGGACCGCTCCTGTTTGGTATCTACTTCTCTGAAGTACAGGCTAACACAGAAGGCCTCTGGCTAATGAAGTTCACAGATGACTGCAAACTAGGAGCCATAGTCAAGTCCCCAAATTATGTGAACATCCTACAGAAGGGCCTCTCTGAGACAGATGCCTGGTGTCAGAGCCATGGCCTCAAGCTCAATGCCAAAAAGTGCAGTGTCATCCCCTTTGGTAAAAACTCTGTACCCATGAACTACCACATAGGCAGCAATCTACTTAACACCGAATGCGTGATAAGAGACCTTGGGACCCAGGTGGACAGTAGTCTCTCCTTTGATAGTCACATCACCACAGTAGTCAGGAAGTTCTTCTACGTGGCACACCTCATCATAAAAGGGTTCTTGTCCAGGAAAAAAGAGGTCATCGTTACCCTCTACTCATCACTCATTAGACCCATTATAGAGTACAGCGCCCCTTTTGGAATGTACCTCACAAGACATCTGCAGCAGCTGGAAAGGCCACAGAAGTACCTCACAAAGAGGATTACTGGACTCAAACAAATGCCCTACACTGACCGCCTCAAAAAACTCCAGCTTTACTCCGTAGCATATCGCCTACTCAGAGGTGATCTCTGCCTAACATATAAAGCTATGTCAAACCCAGAGCTGTTGGACATGCTACACCTAAAGAAATCCCAATCCCTCTGAGCTACATGCTCTAGGGACCTAAACCTTGTCACCACAATAAACAGGACATGCTGGAGGGATAGATTCCTATCCCAGAGACTTCCCATACTCTGGAACAGGCTACCCATCTATGTCAAGCAAAGTTCTTCATTTGCGCTCTTCAAGAAAAATCTTGATGAGTGGGTGGGAAATAGGAAATACACCCCGGGGATCACTTCTGTGTCTCTGCTCGTCAGTGGCACAGGGAAATAACTTTCTTGGGTGGCGTAAGCCAGGGAACTTTGTTGGCTAGGCTTGCATAGGCCCTTGGGCCGATAGCCTAGTACCTACCTATGAACCTATGAACCTATGAATGCACTTTCCAAGGCAAAAAACACTCCATCAATGGACCCTGATAACATCCTGGGATGCTTATTAAATAGCATGAAACATGACGTCTCTAGTCCACTTGAATCACTTTTCATCTGGAACCTACAGTTAAGCTTTGTACCAAAGGAATTGAAGATAGCTATAGTCATTCCCCTGCACAAAGGAGGTCCAACCACTGATCCGGGTAGCTAGTAGCCCATAAGTCTGACCAGCCTCATATATAAGACCATGGAAAGAATCATCATGGACATGATAAATGAGGACATAGGTAACCTGCAAACACTGGACACATCACAGTTCAGCTTTGTTAAAGGAAGGTCATGCCTATTAAAGCCAGTAGACTTCTTTGAGAGGGTCACCAAAGCAATGGATGATGGCAAGACTGTGCACACAGCTTACCTCAACCGGGCCAAGGCTTATGATACAACACCCTATTATAGACAAGCTCACTAAATTAGGTATAAACCCTTTTATCACCCCACTGGACAGTCAACTGGCTCACAGTTAGGACACAGGAGGGCAAAATAGGTGAGGCCACCTCCACCAAAGGCCAGTCTCTATTAGAGCTCCCCAGAGCTCAGTACTGGGCCTGCTCCTTTTTGGCATTTATTTCTGTGAAGTGGAAGCAAACACTGAAGGCTTATGGTTGATTAAGTTTGAAGATGATTTTATGTTGGGGGTTATCATCTACTTCACTGCAGACACTAGCATTCTTTAAGAAGGCCTATCTCTGACTAACAAATTGCACCAAAGCCATGGTCTTAAACTCAGTGCTAGAAAATGCATAATTGTACTTTTTGGGAAGTCAAGCATCCTAGCTAATTGCTATGTTAATTATACACCCCTAAGAGTTGGCCCAGTGGTCAGAGATCTGGGTAGTGTGTAAACAGTAGCCTTACCTTCAACTATCATGTGGCCACAGTGGTGAGGAAATAATTTTCCAAAGAGGTCATTAACCCACTATACTTTGCCCTTATAAGACCAATCATTGAGTACAATTCTCCCTTCAGTATGTACCAGACCGGGCATATCCAGCAACTAGAGCAACCTCAGAGGTTCCTTAAAAAAAGAATACAAGGGATAACAAACCTGCCTTATCCAGAGTGCCTTAAAGCCCTTTCCCTCTACTCAGTCTCCTATAGATTGCTGAGGAATGATCTATGCCTGACTTACAAGGCATCTGTAAACCCCACACTTACAAATCTTCTGCATATTCATAAGCCAAATGGTACCAGGCATACGAGGTCTAGTGACTTGAATTTTGTCTGTGACTTAAACAGAAGATGTTGGAGAGACAGATATGTATCCCAGAGATTGTCCCTCCTATGGAACAGGATTCCCATCCACGTGAAGCTCAATATGTCTATTACCCAGTTTAAGCACAACCTAGACCAGTGGATGAGGACTAGGAAATTTATACCGGGCTTGGCAATCATATCCCTTGTGGACAGAGGTAGCTTATAAATGCATGGCCCTCAATGCTCTGTTTCAATACAGGACATCATTATTCTTTCCGGAAAACTTGGTTAGGATTAGAAAGCCCCCCCCTCCCAGTCAGGTCGTTAGTCTAGTAGCAATCTAAGAATCTATGACCTGTTTCCCAACAACATATAAGTTCTATATGGAAATGATGCAGATAGAGTATAGTCATTTAGATAAAATTTCAGTTATGACCATAGAATAGAAGGGGAATAAAAGATATTCATTTGGAACAAAAGATTGTCTTTTGTTAAACAAAGCCATAATGGAAACCTGTAAAGAGAATAGGATTCTCAACATGGCATGTATAGATTACAAAAAAGCATTTGAGAGTATGACTCAGTCCTGGATTATAAAATGCTTACAGGTGTACAAGATCCATCACACATTGGTAATTTTTTTTGCAGTTACTATGAAGAAATGGCAAACCACTTTGTAGATGAACCAGAACAATGGACAAACCGCTGTCCAGAACATGAAGATCCAGTTAAAATATTTCAGGGTGATTCTTTGTCACCACTACTGTTTTGTCTTGCTGTCAATTCATTAAGCTATTTACTCAATGGCTTAAGTCACAGATTTAGTCTGACTCCAACAAAATCAAGTGGAAGGATATCTCATCTATTTTTTGTGGATGATTTAAAACTGTATAGTTCATCAAATAAACATCTGAAAGAGCAGCTACAAGTTTTTAAAACCTTTGCAGATGACATAGGAATGTCATTTGGTCTCAACAAATGTGAAAAATCTGCATTTGAAAGAGTAAAACTGAAGACTTGAGAAAATATGAAATCTGAGGAGGAATGTGATATAAAAGATTTGGAACACTAAGGAATGTGCAAATGTCTTGGAATTAATGAAATGATAGTGATACACCAAGAAAAAAAATGATAACAAAGCTCAGTAAGGAATATTTTAAAAGACTAAAATGAATGCTGAAAACTGCTTTGACATCTAGGAATAAAGTTCAAGCTATAAATCAACTTGCATTTCTTATTTTAACTTTCAGCTTTGGGGTGATTGACTGGCCAAAAAAGAGCTGGATAAGCTTGATAGGAAAACAAGAAAATTGCTCCATGCCCATCCATTGACATACAAGAACTGGTGTTTGCCAAGATTATATATCCCTTAGTCAAAAGGAAGCATAAGCCTCCATGGAATTGACTCTACATGTAAGTCAGTGATTGTGGGATTGCATATGTATTTATTGGCATCGTCAGATCCAAAGATACTGAAAGTTCTAAAATATGAACAAAATAAGATTAAGATGACCTCTTTGCTTAGCCTTTAGGAAAAACGCAGGCATGGAAAGCCAACCAAATTTGGATAAAAAGCAAAAAGTGTAAAAAAAGCAAAAGAAAGAAAGAATACAAAGAAAAGGATCGGGGGAAAAAAGAAAAGATGAATGGAAGGATGGCAATTATAGAAAGAAGTATAGAAATCTGCTGGAACGGTTACATGTTGGCCAACAGTTGTCATGTGAATGGCTTAGACGGGGTGCCTTTAAACCAAAAGAAGAAATATTGGCAGCCCAGGAAAGTGGATTACATACTAGATGGTTCATAAAATCCATTGAAAGGTATGTGGTTCAGACAAATGTAAGTTTTGTGGTACAGAACTAAAAACAGTTACACATCTTGTTGCAGAGTGTGATATACCCATGGCTGAAATTTGTATACTGAAAGACATAACAATGTGGCAAGGTTGTCACACTGGAGAGTTTGTAAACATTACAACAGAGATAGCTGAGACATTGGAAAAATGAACTGCACACAATTGTTGGGATCACCCCATACCAATAGCTAAGAAGGTAGAACAAACAGATGGGATATTGTCGTTCAAGAGAAAAAGACAGAAATAGCTTTGATTGTTGAAATTGCTACACCCAGTGACTACAGTGTCCTACAAACTGAAAGACATAAATTTGTAAAATATCAGGACTTGCAAGCAGAAACTAGAGCAACGTAGAATAAGGATACACAGACATTCCCAGATATAGTAGGAGTAACTGGGCTAATAAAAAGAATACTTAAAGCTATCTCAGTATGCTACTGATAAAAGTAACCAGTTGGGAACTGCAAAAAAGGCAGTTCTGGGCACATTACTATTGCTGAAGTAAAACTGATTTCATGAAGTTTAATTATACCCTGACTTATGAATGTGGTCAATTCTCATCAAGATATGCAAAAACCTAAACAGTTGGAGAAATGAAACCACGGCACAGGAGTAAATCCCAAATGTCTAATGTGAACAAATCAGAGGTTTTATTTGTGAGATATGTGTAAATATCTAGTCCCATGTGGGGAGGGAACATGTTTATTTTGGATAAGTGGCTTATCGTCTCATTTAGGGTGATGCAGCTGGTGTGAAAGGGTAGGGGACAGAGTACTACAATTTTTGTTGTTTAAATAGTTAATTTCTTCCGTTGTTTCTTCCTTCTGTCACTCCTTTCTTCCATCCGTCCTTCCTTCATTCTTTCATAGTATATTTAACAACTTACCAGACAAAAACAATGAAATGCAGATATCATGATATGCTAATTACAATAGTCAGTTTATACGCCAAAATAAACAAGCTAGATTAGTGGACTGTATTTCTGTAGGCAGGTTAAGATATGGGGTATATATATTTTTAAATGTCATTTCCAAAAGCTGCATGTAGTGTGGTACAAATTTTACTCTTAAGAGTTCAGTCTAAATACACACTTTAAGGAGGTCAGACTACAGCCTCATTATCTTTGTTTTGTTTATGCCTCATCCCTACATTACATGATATGAGTGAAGAAATATATGCTAGAATTTAGAAATATTTGCAAAAATGAAGAAATACACCTGCAAAATGTATTCACTTACAAATTGTTTCCAGAAGTATGATCTGTTCTAGAAGTATGATTGTGAAAATGGTTAAATTGCAACTCCTTTCTTCCAGACATATTATTCACCTAATGTCAAAATCGTTTTTAAATGTGAAGGAGGGTGACCTACTTCTTGCAGTCTTGACCTTAGACCTTCTAGGTGGATGACATCTTCGCTTTTTATTTTGTTCATTTTAATCATTTGTTGCCAATTGTACACCCACTTGGAGCTAGCCTGTTGCTGACTGTGACTTGGAAGCACTGTGTCTGGTTAAGTGACTTGTTCAGAGTTGCGTGGTAAGTGAATGAAGAGTAATGAAATAAGGTTCTACAATACAGGAGCATCTCATAGCCTTAATCCCCAGCACCAAAGTGTCATATATCTGGCTTAATCATCTCTAAGATCATTCTGTATTATTTTGGGTAGGTTCCCAGGTGTTTTTAAAATAGCTATTGATTAATTCAGTCCTTCAGAAAGGAGAATTTTAGTCCATCTATCCATGATATCTATAGAGCCATCTCTATTCTCTCACTAATGAGAAAAAATTAAAAAAAGGTGGTGGCAATTCAGTTGCAACATCATTTGACAGTCCGCAATATGCATGACCTATACCGAGCTATATTGTTTCAGGATGTGCCTCAGCACTGAGATAGTCCTTGTCATGGTTACTGATGATCTCCTTAGGGTGAGAGATCATAAGACTGCATTCTCACTTAATTCTTGCTGATCTCTCTGATGCACTGGTTTTGTGGATCATGAAATAATTCTTTGCTGTTCTTAAGTCCATTGCAGTCTAAATGATGAGGTTTCATTTTGTTTGCAGTCCTACTTGATAGGTGAATTTCAAAGAATGCTTGCTGTATTTTACTCCTCTAAAAATTAGCCCTGCTTAATGACTTTCCTCAGGAGTCTAGCTCTTCTTGTTTTGTGTTTATATGAATCCTTTGGGTGACATCATTCAGCAGCCTAGTGTAACTTAGATAATGGGCAAACTGTACATCAGCACCCTGATTGGAGAAAGAAAGCTCTGCAGAAGGGCATTAATGTACAAGTAATGCCAACTGAAAAACGAGTCCACTGCTTCATGGCAGCATATCAAGCTGACATGTAGCTTAGACAGGAAAAACTAACTGCCGCCATTCTTTTACACTTGCTAAGCAGTGCTTTAGCTGTTTAGCGAATGTAAAAGAAAAAGAAAAAAAATTAAAGCATGTGCGTGCTTATGTCTGTGCATGAGAGTGAATGTGTTTATGAGAGTAAGAGAAAGAGAGAGAATGATTGAGCTATTATTTTACACTCGCTAATCAGTGCTTTTGCTGTTTAGCAAGTGTAAAAATAAATGAAATAGGAAAAAAGGTGTGTGTGTGTGTGTGTGTGTGTGTGTGTGTGTGTGTGTGTGTGTGTGTGTGTGTGTGTGTGTGTGTGTCCATGTTGCTGTCTCTGTGTGTGAGTGAATGCGTGCACAAAAGCAGAAGCGACTGTGTGTGTGTGTGTGTGTGTGTGTGTGTGTGTGTGTGTGTGTGTGTGTGTGTGTGTGTGTGTGTGTCCATGTTGCTGTCTCTGTGTGTGAGTGAATGCGTGCACAAAAGCAGAAGCGACTCTGTGTGTGTGTGTGTGTGTGTGTGTGTGTGTGTGTGTGTGTGTGTGTGTGTGTGTGTGTGTGTGTGTGTGTGTGTGTGTGTGTGTGCGTGTGTGTGCATGTGTGTGTGTGTGTATAATTGAGACAGTGAGAGTGATCAAGTTTTCCCCTGGCAGCAGCAGCATCATTTAAGAAATTTCAGTACCTCTCGACCATACCCCTCAACCTCTTAGTACAAGAAATCTGGACAGAGACACAAATATCAGGGAATAAAGGACCAAAAATAGGGGCAGATTTTAAATATTACTCCTATAAACTTAGAAAGTTGCTAGAGCACTTGATCCCACACAGTTTGGCTTCATCAAGGGGAGGTCATGTCTGCTAAATTTGGTTGACTTCTTTGAGACAGTCAACAAAGCTATGGCCGAGGGGAAGATGGTGCACATTGCCTACCTTGGCCTGGCCAAAGTCTTTGACACTATTCCCCACTCGAGCATAATAGATAAACTCTCTCAACTAGGCATCAATCCATATGTTACCAGATGGGTAGCAAACCGGCTCACTGATAGAACCCATGCAGTCAAAATAGGGGAAGCCACCTCAAGCAGTAGACCTGTAACAAGCGGCATATCCCAAGGTTCAGTCTTGGGGCCCCTGTTATTTGGGATATACTTTTCTGAGGTGCAGGCCAATACCAGTGGCTTATGGCTGACCAAGTCTGCAGATGACTGCAAGCTGGGTGTGGTCATAAATTCCCCTAGTGATGTGGACATCCCTCCAAGCGGGTCTCACTCAAACAAATGACTGGTGCCAGAAACGTGGCCTCAAGCTGAATACCAAAAAATGTATCATCATCCCCTTTGGAGAGAGTGATGTCCCCACAAATGATCACCTTAATAACAAAGTCCTAAGCACTCAATCAGTCATGAGGGATTTGGGCACCCAGGTTGAGAGCAACCTGACTTTTGACCACCATGTTGCTTCCATGCTACGGAAAGCCTTCTACATGGCCCACCTCATAAGTAAGGGTATCTCACCCAGGGACAAGGAAGTCATAACATCCCTGTATTCTTCCTTTATAAGGCCCATTATTGAGTACAATGCACCTTTTGGCATGTACCTCGCAAAGCACATACAGCAGCTGGAGAGACCACAGAGGTTCCTCACCAGGAGAATCCAGGGTCTCAAACATCTGCCATGCACAGATAGGCTGAAAGCCCTATCCCTCTACTCAGTTTCATACAGACTCCTCAGAGGTGACTTCTGTCTGGCATACAAGGTGATCATGGACCCGACCTTGATGGGACTGCTGCATATCCGCAAGTCAAGCTCCACTCGAGTAACCCGCATTTACGGCCTTAACCTGTTCTGTGACATCGACAAGACTTGTTGGTGGGACAGGTTTGTATCCCAGAGACTCCCTCATCTATGGAATAGACTCCCCCTCCACATCAAGCAGAGTACCTCTTTACTCCTTTTTAAGTGTGACCTGGATAACTGGATAGGAAACAGAAACTATATCCCTGGGACTCCATCCATGTCCCTGTTGGGCAGGAGCATCGGGTGCTGATTTGTCTATACATGGGCTAAACTGTTGGCTAGGCTTATAAGGGCCTCAGTCTTCAGTCTTTTGCAATAGTAACCTCCTATGATCCTATAACAGGGTTCCTGTCCGCATGCATTTTCTGAAGCACAGGTGTGTATGTGTGTGTGTGTGTGTGTGTGTGTGTGCGTGCGTGCATGTGCGCGTGTGTGTGTGTGTGTGTGTGTGTGTGTGTGTGTGTGTGTGTGTGTGTGTGTGTGAGAAAGAGAGAGTGAGTGAGTGAGTGAGTGAGTGAGTGAGTGAGTGAGTGAGTGAGTGAGTGAGTGAGTGAGTGAGTGAGTGAGATGACTATCGGCAGCAGCAGCAATAAAGAGGTTTGCATACCTCTGGAGCTTTCAGCTGAAGAAATCTGGATAAAGCCTAAAATAAAGGGGGACCAAAGGCGCTAAAAAAGAAACAGAATTTAATTATTGCTCTTATAAAATTACAAAGTTGCTTAATTAAAGGATTTGGGTTAGCATGAATTTTCTGAAGGAAACAAAACTCTGAAACTCAAATATATGTCATTATTTAGTAAGTTCAATCTCCAATGACTACCAATGAACCAAACAATTTAGGAGTAAGGGACCAAAAAATAAAGTAAATACCTGGTTATTTTTTAAAGTGTTATATTTTGGATGTAAAGTGCTTCCTCCAGCACCATTAACATTTATTACAGTAAGTTTGAAACATTAGGCGGAGGAACTATTTTACATCAAACATATAATTAAAAAAACATAGTAATAAAAAAAAATAAGTTAAGTAAAACACAACAATTTTGCAGATACTCCATTCTTTAAGGACAATAATACCCTCCAGGGTAATTAATGCCCTTCCAGGGGTGTAGATGTCCTCCTCCTGTAGCGTCGGGACAGATATTAATTACACATTAACACACACCCTGTTCAGCATTAATACTTGCTTATCATACTTCGGATGAAGATACTATTGTTCACCTGACCCCTGTTCTGACTCTGCTATTGGTGCTTTAGCAGCATGCTTTGCTGACACCTTGAAATAGACTACTAAAAAGTAGTTGTTTAATCTAAGACTGAAACTATCTCATGATTCAAGGTAGCAACTTCATTTGGATGTAAACTGTCCTCAATTAATAAAAATATGTGTCCTGGGGACATTTCTATCAACCTCTGGACAAAGTCAAAACTAACGGAGAAAAAAGGCCCATAATCAGGAACAGATTTTAATTACTGCTTTTATAAACACTAAAAGCTGCAAGAATAATAGGTTTATCATGAGCATACATTTTCTGAAGGATATGAAGCTCTGAAACTCAAATATCTGTCATTATTTAGTGACTTCAATCCTCAGTGATTTATCAGAAAATCAAAAATTTTATGAGGAACAGACCAAAAACTGAGGCAAAAATCTGGATGGTTGAGAGATATGCCTGAGGATGTTGTTTGATTGGTGACATTTTCTTTGTGATGAAGTATGAAGTATTTAGTTTCTTCTTTGTCTTTTTTATGTAAATAATATCTTCAGAATTAAACATATACTTCTGACAAAGGATGTAGATGTTGATCATGATGTCATCTTATTATGACTTACCTACTGTGATACCTTGTAATTGGGACTAACTGCTGATGACTTTTACTAATTCAGTTGGTCCACTACACTGCTGCCAGGTTAATAACTGGAACCTCATACACATTATACCTGTCCTTCAGTCTTTTGCACTACATACCTGCTGGGTATCACATTGTTTAAAAAGGTTCTGGTTCTCACATACAAGCCATTGCATAACTGTGCTCCTGTTTATCTGAGGGAACTAGAGATATCCTCAACTTCTTACTCTGGTCTTCTTTGTTTCTCCACTGTTGGTTTCACTGAAGACCCTCAAACTTTAATGACTTTAGGTGGCCTCCATGTGTTTTCAGTGAGAGCTTTTAAAGTTCAAAACTTTCTGCTCATGGTATGTAAAAGTTGGTCCAACTGAGTCCGCTTTCCATTATCATCTTAGAACATATTTATTCCATCAGGCTTTTGAAGGCAGATGATTGAAAGCTTCTATATTTATTCTTGTATGTATTTCATCATCCATTTTACGTTTTGTCTGCAAAACTGGCTAAATGTTCCTGTTATTCTTAGTATTTCTGCTGACCTTGGGATTTTGTTAAGATGCTTGACAAATAAAATACTGATCTAATGATTGCTTGACTGAATGAGTATTAGACAGAATGACTGAAGCTACAGTGTATCTGAGGTGGTAAAACTAAAGAAAGGGGATTCAAACTTGTAGAGCATATATTTACAGTACTAATGTAATATGATTACGGGGGGGGGGGGGGGGCTTTCCCAATGACTCAGTTCATTCCTTTTTTGTCCAAAATTGTGATATTCGTTCATCTAACAGTGGTAAATATAAGAAATAAAATATTGAAAACTGTATTTAAAGCAGTTGATGTAGGTCATGTGAACTGCAATGAATAAGACAAATTTCTGTATCAAAACAACCCTGTCCCCAGTAAAAAAGTTGCTCTTTCTTCTGCAGTACTTCTTTTAAGTCCAGAAAGTGGTCGTTCTTCAGGCTTTGACTCCTTGCATCACCTTAGTCATGTGTATTAACCCTAACCTTAACCTTATTCCTGCCCCTAACCCAAATGCTACAGATTACATTACTAAAACCCCTTTCCCTAACAGTACCACTACACAAGACAGATTGACACAAAACACACACAATACCAAATGGGTGTAAGACTAAGTCTATCCCATTTCCTAACCATTACTATAACCCTACCCTGTGAACACTGACACATGGACACTAACCACTATAATGTGATCTTTCACATTTTCACAACCTCCACCTTTTCAATCAAACACTCATTTTTCTGCTCACTCCTTCTTACTTGTAGTACATAAAAAATAAATTCAACCATACAAGATTTAAACGAATGAGCAGTCACTCTTTTTTACACCCATGCAAGCTTGAAACTTCTCAACCAGATTAGTTATCAGCCATTTCAATGACAATCACATATAAATAAGTTGTGTGTGTGCTTGCAAGTCTGTGTACATACATACACAAGCGCGCACACACACACATACACACACACACACACACACACACACACACACACACACACACACACACACACACACACATACATACACACACACACACACACACACACACACACACACACACACACGCAAACACACACACACACACACAATTTTATTACTTCAGTCTTTTAATTGATAGAATTAAAATGAAACACTATCAAATATTAGCATATTAGCAAAGGGAACATATTCTTAATTTGTTACTGTGTTAGACACACTACTCTGGAACAAAAAAAAACAGAGTATGAACAGATGTGAAGAACAGTGTTGCAAGGCACATTTTCCCACAGCACCTTTGTTATTATATCAATCCAAGCATCGGTTTGATTTCCTTGTACAGACAACAAAGATTAATAAAATAATACAGGAAGATTATGTTCCTTATGAAATTATTGCACAAGAAAGAAGAATATTTAATGAGAATACATGCTTACACATTTCAGTGCCAGAACTCTTTTCTGAGTGGCTATACAAACAAATTTCCAAACTGTTTCCTTTCAGAACAATTCACAATACAACCTGTGTCAGAACTACTGAAACAATTTACTTAGGGCTTTATTTTTATGACAGTTAAAGCTGGTAGTCTGCTCTCCTGTTGCATTTATGGTACTATGAATTATTACTGCTCTGGGGAAATCTAAATTGTCCTTGGCAAAGAAAATTAGAAATGTTGTCACAAAAACAAAGCTCAGAAACAGATAAAGGCTTCTTTTCCTCATCAGAGTAGGTCTTCCACTGTCTGTTGTTGAATATGTATATGCTGTGTAATAAAACTGCTTATTCTCTCTTGCATCACTCTATGTATTTGCCTTACAATTGTCAAATGCTAGTGACAGCCTTTCTGAACACACTACATCATTAGGAAGGCTAGTCCATTTGCCATTGATACATGTGTTGTCGCCTCACAGTAAGACGTTGTCCTATTCGATTCTCAGCTAGAGCGTCTTCTGTGTGGAGACATGTGTGAATGGGCGTACCTACCTTGAAGGTTGTGCATCAGTGCTGGCAACTCGGCACATAAAAATCTACTGCTAATCATTAGCGGACCGGAGTTCCGCTGTGGCGACCCCTAACCGGGAAAAGCCGAAAGACACAACAACATCAGTGAAAAACTATTTCCATGTATTGGCTCTAAGCTGTTTCCAGTTAGTCTTTAATTTATGCCATTTTACTTCTGCATATACACCTGCATAAAAAAGACCAACCTCTTCATCTCTGCAGACTCTTTTGAGATTATTTCTGCTTTATCAAACTTTCTCTTTAAGTTCCATATGCATTTAAAATTTTAATGTCTTTACACATTGTTTTTGGAGTTGCTCACACACTGATTTTTTTTTAATATTTTTGTTGTTGACCACATATATCCAACCAGTTGCTGTCCCCTAAGAGAGACATTATATCTTTGATGGAGGATGACAGATAAACCTACAATTACAAATAAGCGGAATGAAAGTACATGGCAACATCAATATGTCTGATTACTGCTCTTGATGCAGTATCCTTAAATAGTTTACAGCATGGGTGGTCATTCTCCTAATTTTTACCAGGACCCACTCAGTCAGCATCTGATCCCTGTTTCTTCTCCTGAGATAAGTGAGCCTGCCTCCAGCCACTAAAACACCACTAGTTCATATCCTCCATAACTCTTGTGTCCTGCTTGTGGTTTTGTGAAAATCTGATATCTAAAGCTCTGCAGAGATGGCAAATAGAATGCTTGGGTGTCCTTATTCTTACTCAGTGATAATTATGTCTCTCTCTCTGTCAAGTGGGATGTCCAGTGGCTGGCACTCACCTCTCCCTATGCATTCTGTATCACCTTAGTTATTATCTTATTTGTTTGTAGGGATTATGTGTTATAAGAATAGGACTATCTGAAATCATTTTCTCTATGTCCAATATTATTTTTTGTCTTATTAGCATGCTTATCCCCACTCAGACTGATACAGTACTATTAAGTGTCTATTTGTCGGTTATCTCTGTGCAATATTGTTTTTCACTTCTAAGTATTAAATCTAACATTTATGTTTCTTTCTACAACTGGTCCTATTACAAGTTTTTTTTTCTCTTCCTTATCTCATATCATTCTTTGCTTTTTATGTATATTAACAAAAAAAATCAAATCTGCCAGCTTTTTACCACCCCTTTAGCCTTGTTGCGTTTATTCTAATTTTTTCCATACTTTTTATGGTAATCATTTACATGTTCATGAAGCTTATGGAGTATATTTTTATACTAAAAGCTCTGCAGTGAATGCATGTAAAGTCCTCCTTTGGCCAACTTCCCTATACCCATCATACTCGTACACTCTTCCGTCCCTCTCTCTCTCTCTCTCTTTTCGTTCTTTCTTATGCAAAAGAATTCAAAATTAAATTAAACATATGAAAAAGTTGTGAGTGACAGTGAAACAAAAATAGTTTACTGCTTGAGTGAACAGTACAATTACTGCAGTTAAATAAAACAATATTGCAATCTGAAAAGACCTGCAAGATATGAACAAAGCAATTTCAAAAGAACCATCATCCATTGCTGAAGAGGTTGTGTCAATGATGCTAAGAGCTAAAAATTTCTGATTTCTTGATGTTAATCAGGGCTTCTGGCAAATAAAGTAAACACATTCAGCAAAGTATTGGGAAATATACAGAAGCCTGAGAATGCTACTGGATGTTTTTTCAGTAACTCAGGTTTTACAAAGAGCTACTGCATAGATCAATGAGTGACTGGAAGGTGTTTTAAATACTATTTAATGCCATACAGATTTGGAGCGAAACCATAAAGGAGCATGATAAGAGGCTGAAAAGAATGAGAGAAAACAGCTTCATATTGAATAAACAAAATTGTCAGATATGTACAGCAGCTGTAAATATATGGAATATGTCTTGTACATTAAGGTGTGCATCCTGGGTGAGAGAAAGTGACAGCAGCAGTCTAAATGGAAAAATCATCAGAATAATAAGAAATGCTAAGATTTCTTGGCATTGAACAGTAATTATAAAAACTTATTATAAACCTAACACAATTGCCTAGGCTTCAAAGGAAGTTTCTTGAGAAGGACATACACTGGCACAGGGAGCAGGAACAAGGGAAAAGTTTTATAATACTTAATGTGACAATTCCATTTTATTGCAAGTTGAATACAGTCAGTCTGATGTGAGAACAGTGCTGCTGCAAGAGGGTCATTCAGTTGGCTGTGTTTCCAAAGAAGGAAGAACAATGAATGTGGACACCAAACCATGAAAAACTTGCAAAATGACTAGTAAATCCACCAAGCAGACTAGCAGCAAGCACACCCATCTCCAGAAAGGAAAGCAAGAAGTGTAAAATTGAAAATATTTTATTATTTCAAATAGTTTAAGCACCAAATATTCACACTGCTTTTCATCTGACAGAGAGCAAAACGGACTTCTTCAAAACTAAAATCACAATGTCAGCAACTCATATTTATTTATTTATTTTACATTTGTTGACCGGGATAGTCCAACTGGATTAATGTCCATTTTCAGTGGAGGCCCGGGGAGAAAAGCTCCAAGGTAAATAGATAAGTAATAACAAAGAAGGCATATTACCAAGGTAGACAGATAAGTAATAACAAAGAAGGCATATTACCAAGGTAGGCAGATAAGTAATAACAAAGAAGGCATATTACCAAGGTAGACAGATAAGTAATAACAAAGAAGGCATATTACCAAGGTAGGCAGATAAGTAATAACAAAGAAGGCATATTACCAAGGTAGGCAGATAAGTAATAACAAAGAAGGCATATTACCAAGGTAGACAGATAAGTAATAACAAAGAAGGCATATTACCAAGGTAGGCAGATAAGTAATAACAAAGAAAGCATATTACCAAGGTAGACAGATAAGTAATAACAAAGAAGGCATATTACCAAGGTAAACAGATAAGTAATAACAAAGAAGGCATATTACCAAGGTAGGCAGATAAGTAATAACAAAGAAGGCATATTACCAAGGTAGACAGATAAGTAATAACAAAGAAGGCATATTACCAAGGTAGACAGATAAGTAATAACAAAGAAGACATATTACAGATGAGATATTCACAAACGGCATAAGCAGACATGAAATAGACAATATTTATATGCATAGCTAATCTAGTACAAACCAATTAAGTAATTAAATAATTAAATAATGGAATCAATTTAAAGTTCAGTTGCCTGTACTTCCCAAAATTGATGGAAACACAGAGAAGGTATGCTTAGATTGAAAAAGAATCTCTATCTGCAGTGTGACTGAAAAGCATGACGTATGATGATATGCCATTCATGCAAATAATATGTATGTGCATGGGAATCAGAAAATTCACCCGTGGATAACACCAGTGGCTCTACTCGACAGAGGCACTGGGAACTAAGGTCGGGTGGCACTATGCCAGAGTAATCCTATGGCTAGGTTTGTAAAGGCCCCAAGGCCATTAGCCTAGTACACACCTATGAACCTATAAATATTGCCACAAAAATTTCTTGACACTGTTAAAAAAACTCACTCTTCAGTAATATATATATATATATATATATATATATATATATATATATATATAGTGTGTGTGTGTAAGCCACTGATACTCCAAGACTCATCAGTATAAGTCCTGGAACAGCAGGAGTGAAATACTTAAAATCTGGGCCTGCATATTCAAAGCCTGAGATTGACATTTGTCAGAATATTACCTTCTCCCTGTGGTATGGAGATCTCCGAACTGGTATATATAAGTACAGTGGAAGTGGGAGACTTTCCCCCACATTGGAATTTACAGGGGTGCTTGATCACTGCAAAACAGCAAGTTTGAATGAGAGCAGTCTAGTTCAATTCACTGTACTCCTGTATTTTCCGACTTTTATCATAATTCCTTGACTCACACTTTCAAGTCTCAGAATTACAATAAGGATCTATATATATATATATACACACACACACACACACACACACACACACACACACACACATATATATATATATATATATATATATATATACATCTCATAGATGCAGCATATTGAAAAACATACTTACCAAAAAACAAACATAACAAAAGCATATAAAATAAAAAAGGAAATACTTTCCTTTTCCAATCCTATAACAAAAACCCTAGCATCATGTTCAACCCAAAATTGTCTGACTAGTAGTAGTGTTAAAGAAAGGGTTTTTGTAAGGTAAAGTGTAGGGTTAGGACCAGGGGCAGCATTAGCACAATTATTAATGTGGTGCGGGTAGGCTTCACTGTGAAATTAATAGTTCTGCCTGTTTAGTATATAAACCATGAGTCTAACAGGTCTTGAATTGTGTTAATGCAGCAAAAGTGAGGTACACATTGATTAGTTAGCAAGCTTCTGGTTTTTGACTAGTATAGTCATATGGCAGTTCTGTTACTGATAAATGCAGATCTTGCAAATTAATAAAAACAGTAATGCAGCAGTTTCAAGAGATGACTGTGGTAGCAGCTGCTCATTCAGCATAAATTCAAAAAGATTGCTGTATTCAGTCAGGGATGGATCTGACTCACAACTTATGACAAATTTGAAATTAAGCTATTTGGTCATAAAATACACCAAACTGGTCAAAGGAACAATTAATGTTTACCCTGGGAGAACTGGCAGCAGGTGCGGGAGATGATCATAAACCAGGAGGCAATTATGGGAACTCATGGAATGCAAAGAACAGAAAAAGACAAAATGAATGGATGCCTCACTGTGACTACATAGGAAACAAATGTTTTTCAATTTCCTGGAAAGGGAAGTACATAGGTAGAAAAAAGTAAAAGAATAAATAAAGATGAGTTGTATAAGATACTGGAAATGAAATAGAAAATGGAGGTAGGAATGGAAAGACACAAAGGGGATAATAAAAAGTGGAAGTTGTACACCAATAAGGAGTACACAGGAAAGGTAAGCAGGTAGGTTATACATGAATTTACCCATCACAGAGAGTAGAATGAATGGAAAAGGGACATTTTAATAATTAGAAAAATAGGGAGAAAGAAAGAAATGAAAAAAAGCAGAGAACTCTCCATAAACAAAATTAATGGGGAAGTGGGTTTTCAGTAATTAAGGCGGGTCTATATTAGAAACCTTAAAGCTGAATTAAGCGAATATGTTTACATCGACACATAAAGGTCGATGTACGAAATGAGCGAACAACGTAAATGGTGAAAGGGAGAACGCCGAACATATTTCCTCAGCCAGCAGGGTGATCGTGGGGATGAGGAAATAAATCCTTTTCCCCACTGTAGTGCAGTCTCGGAGTTGGTATATTTAAGTAGGGGGGGTGTGGGGGCACAGCCCCCCACGTGGGGAGTGCAGGGGGGCTTGCCCCCCTGCAAAAATGTTTAGAAAAGTGTTTTAGTTTGGGTTTTTTGAGTTGGGTTTATCTTACCTGTATGGCGTTGTTGCTTCTGGTATCATGTTCGGCATTCTCCCTTTCGCCATTTACATTGTTCGCTCATTTCACACATCAACCTTTATGTGTCAATTAATTCGTATTCAGTTAATTCGGCTTTCAGGTTTCTAATATAGACCCATTAAGGCACAATGAGAGCTATTACACCTGGGGACTGAACACAGTGCATGTTTCTTACAATTATTTGTTGAAAAGGATCAGGGCATCTAATGACATTACTAGACATAACAGTAAAAATAATTACTTTTTGCTAGAGTTCCAAAAATATTTTGAGGGCAACATGTAGAATTAGATGGTTACAGTAGAGCTAAAACACAAGGTGTCAAGAACAGACTAAAATAGATTTTAGGAAATGTTTGCATGCATTAATAACTGAAACCATTTTAGGGATAGATATAGTGTATCATAAGGTATGACAACTGTACCTTTCTGGTTTGAAGTATGGCACTGTATTAGCCATGTAATAAAAACTGTAGTGATGTAAGGTGGGAGTCAGTCTATGTTCCATGACAAAAAACTTCTGTAAACCTAAAACAATGCCATTTTCTAGGAGAACACAAAGAATTTCTGAAACTATCTGGGAATTATTATAAGTAGGAAACCTGCAGTCAGTGATGAGTGCCTACAATAGCACAGTGTGGTCAGTGAGAAAGCCCAACAGAAAGTGATGAATGACCATTGCCTACTGAGCTAAAAAAAGTAGCTGTCATAATGGAAGAAGCAGTTCCCAACACTGTTACTACTATGGAGTAGCTTTCACCTGATGCTGGCCTGTACAATATAGTAATAGACATGACAAATGCTTTCTTTCCACTTCCAGTTAATGAGAGTAGCACAGCAGAGTTTGATTTCACCTGGGGATGCAGACAATGCACTTTTCATCTCTTATGATAAGGATGGTTGCACAGCCTGACTTTATAGTACAAGCTAATAACCAGACACTGCCAAGCTGAAGTTAGAAAACATGACTGGTAGTATTTTGCCTACTAGAAAATAAACAGATGTGGGAAACAAGTTTTGCTCACAGTTATTCAACATCTTCAAAAATAGAGGATGGTCCATTAATAAGTACAATACAGAAAAGCTTCTGGGAATGGATTATAATGGTGCCAACTTAAAAGAGCCTGAAGCCACCAAGAACAGTATTCAAAAATAATGGCTTCTAAAACATTGCTACCTCTTTTTATGGGTGACCAAAGGTGATATTTATATAACTAGAGGAAGTTTGGCCAGGGCATTAGAGAACATACCCTACTATTTTTGATAGGTGACATAAAATCTTTTCTATTCATCTGAGCTACTACCAACTCAAGCAGAGAGTATTTTACATATGCATAGATGGGTCTAGGACACATGCTTGACTAGCATATGTCCGAATCACAAAACATCGAACACACATACACGAAAGCGCTTAACATCGAAAAGTGATTCCGTATATGTGTAGTTAAAAAAAAATTTACGTTTCTGCTTCACCCCCCCCTGCACCCCACACCCCCCGACTTTATTATTTTCACTCCGAGATCGCACTACAGTGGGGAAAAGGGAATTTTCCCTTACCTGCACTGTAGTCCGATCTACGAAACAGGCCACATACACGGAAGTGCTTGTCGATGTTAAGCACTTTCGTGTATGTGTGTTTGATGTTTTGTAATTCGGACATATGTTAGTCGAGCATATGTCCAGATATATATATATATATATATATATATATATATATATATATATATATATATATATACTCTGCAAGCATTCTCTTAAATTATTTAAGCAGCAACAATCTCAATTATGGCTACTTAAATTAGAAGGACTGCTTGCAGGGATCAAGTAGCACCATTTTCTACAGTGATGATAATGCTCCATTACAGCTTGTACCCAGGGCAGCTGCCCCTTCACTTCATCCTAGCTATAGCTTTGATCAGTGAAACTAGTGTAACTATAATGGATGAAAAGATCACAGTTGAGGCTTTTACCATTTTTTTTCAAAGCTTGCCTGACCCACTTAAAGGAATTGTAGTAATGGGGTAAAACTTTCCCGCTCGAGGCACTAGACAAGATTAAAACTGGCTGCTGCTGGCCTTTATAACTTAAATGGTTTCATTCTGTTCCAAATAAAGGACTGTACAGGTCTAACTTTAGACAGCAGCTGTGTTCCAGACTTGTGGAAAATGATTTTTATAATACCTACTTTAAATGGGTGGGCACCAGTTACCCAATCAATTATACGTTCATCCCCTTACTAACATCATGGTGCAATGTTCATAGGTTCATAGATTAGTACTAGGTTAACTGCCCTTGCAAGCCATTTTAAGCCTAGCTAATTATCCCCTGTGAGATTCAAACCCTGTACTTTGTGTTTGTAAGGCAAACACCGTAACCATTAGGCCACCCTCCCAACCCTCAAAATGTTTTGAGAGGACTCATATCTGATCCTAACTGGTAGATTGTGGATATAAGCCGGCATGGTTTCAGCAAGCATAGAGCTTGTATTACCAACCTAGTTAGTTTTTATACATCTATTTTAATTTTTATTCTTGATGCCAGCTTAAAAGTAAATTTAATATTCTTAGACCTGGCCATCACATTCAATTTATTTCCCCATTTTCCTGTCATACAAACTGTAATGACTTGTAGAGTGAGTCATTATACTGGAAAACGGGTAAACAACTATCTAAGGAATTGGGTATTCCACAATAAGATCCAAAATAGTACATCTTGCTGTTGCAGAGTTAGTAGGGGCATGTCCAAGGGTTCTCCACTGGGAATTTTTCTCTTCTGTGTGTTTATGGACATTGTTCTGAAAACTGAAACAGTTTGGCTAGAAATGTTTGTAGATAATACAAAGTTTGATACAGCTGTCTCCTCAATGGAAGAACAACAGAACCTACAAGAGTATCTCAAGAAACTCATTTTTAATGTAGAGGATTATGGTCAGGCCTGTTATTATGTGTTTAAGACATGAATGCCAAGAAATCCACTTCAGGAGTGAAGCTGCAGAAATAGTACATTTACCCGTTGTATGTGTACGTGTGATTTGGTTACAAGTTTAGGTTGGTATCACAGTATCCTTTAGTTCTGGTAGTGCTAGACAAGAATTGAAGAATTACTGATCTCTGAATTAAATTGCTATGTAGTTGCTGCTATAGGGGTATTTATGGTTGGTCAGGCAGACAAATGTTATTTCACTAATTGTGAAAAAGGTCCTCCACCATCCAGTGTACTAATAATTGTTTCTCCTTTTTTAATCTTTATATAATTAAATATAAGAATAATTTTATTAAATAGGCAAGTCTATTAATTTGTTTTGATGTATCAGCATGTGTCCTTCCCTTGTCCTGGCTGGGTGTGGACTTCACCTGAAGAATTACTGACTTATGAACTTAATTACTTCTGTGTAGCTGCGACAGTACTAATGGCATTACCCTGGTTCAGACACAAAGATTTTATTTTTCCAACTGTAAAAAAAATAGTTCAAAGGGGATTCCAAACAAGATGGCAGACTGTTAACAGCTTCTATAAGGATTTCCTCAGATATTCAATACTTTTGACAAGTTTTGCTGTTCTATTTTGTTACTAAGATCATTTTTTTCTACTTTAAACTGGACTCTCATTAATCTTTTGTTGGTCTGTTATATTTATTATTCAGAACACGTCATTCAAACAATAATATCTATTACATTTTGCAAACTGAGTTACTACAAGAATCAGTCTCAGAACAACAGTATGAAAAAAATACAATTTATAAATAATAGTATATAAGAAATGTCTCTAAAGATGGACAGACTGGATAAAAAATGAACATATTAATGAAGGCTCTAGTAAACAAATCATTAAGTGACACAATACCAGAATGTCAGACATCAAGCAGACATCAAGTGATGTTGATGAAGGATTAAATAAACAAAAGAACTCAGAGTGAATTTCTTCTAAAGCAAAATGCTGTTCTACTGGAAAATCTGGGTGATTTAGGAAATCGGGAAAGGAGGAATATTCTAAGAATATATGATGTTACTGAAAAATCTCCTTGTAATAATATGGTCAACTTTCTTACTTAATGGTTGTCTAAGGTTTTAAATCTCCCAAAGGCATTATCTGTTGGCACTGAGAGAGCCCACAGATAATTTTCTTCTTCAAGTAAAAGGGACAGGTGTATCTCCTAGATACATAATTGTCAAATTTATTTCCAGTTCTGACAACACAATATTAAAAACAGCTTGGTTAAATTTCCCAGTTAAAATGGGTAATATTACTATTTGCTTTGACAATGCCTACTCTTCTAAGGTTTAAAAAAAATAATATTTCTATCCCATTTATTAAGAAATTATGAAGAATAACAGCAATGTGCATCTCATCTTTCCTGCAAGGATTAAGCTGTTTTTACTAGATGGCCCCAAAATATTCAGTTCTCTAGATGAAGCAGTATCTTTTGTCCAGACAAATAAATCTGTACAATTGCAAGAGTCAATGGAACTTTCTGGTATCAGTCTTAAGAGACAAACTAATAAAACTTCCTGAAATACTCTTAGATTGAATAAACATCTAAAGGACTAATTATCTGCATGGCTTATACTTACTTTAGATCTATTTCCTATTTATAATATTTGATTTGGTTTCTGGTTGTGGCTTTTTAAATCATTCCCATGCAACTTCAGTGGTTTATGACACTGCAATATAGGCAACTTATCATTCGTTTATTAGTTAAGCACAATTCCTGAGAGTTTTTCCAATATTTTATCTTTTCAGACAGATTTTCTTAGTATTAAATAGATTATATGATTAACTTTATACAGCTATGTTTTTAATTTACATAGTATCTTTGTTTCATATACCTCTATTTTTCTTTTACATACATTTGTGTATTACATCTTTCATTTGCTTATTTAACAAATCGATATAATGAGTTGTTGTTGGTGTTGTTGTTGTTGTTGTTGTTGTGTCTTTCAGCTTTTCCCGGTTAGGGGTCACCACAGTGGAACTCCGGTCGACTAATGATAATGCAAGAAATATATTTATATTCTGTTTGTTATATTTTTATTTTTATTTTTAAGGGTTATATTTCCTTAAGTTGCTAGTGAATACTTTCAGCCAGTTAATTTAGCAGTTGTCTTCCAGCTACATTGAATAAATGGCTAAGTAGCTCGAGCCATTGTTTAAAAAGTCCTCAAGAAATATGTTGTATTAAAGGATCAAACTTTATTTTGTGGCTGATGTTTAAGATATTGGCATGCAGTGTCACTAAGATGTCTGCACATTAAGCTAAATGTTTGACCTGTATTGATTATTATTTTTTTTTTTTTTTTGATTTTTTATTTAAAAGTTCATTTTTTGGTTATTAAAACATATTGATGAATTGTTAAATAAATAGTTATTTGGAAGTGGATTTTTCTTTATCAGTTATTTAGGGCAAGGGAAATTTCAAAAGTACAAATTAATTACCACAACATAATACAAATATTGAAGGATTATGTGTGAGCAGTTTGCTATTTCTTCAATGAAATAAACTGTTTTATGCATACTCTTGAACCACAGAGCAGATATTTTTGTTCTATTTAAGTTGCATTTGGCTACTGACAAAGGGTGTGGCTGAACTTGAGTTAAAATACATGTTAATGTAGTAAGTAAAGGAAAATATGCTGATATAGTTTTTGATGTGAAGCAGCAAGGATGGGTTATATAAAGTGTAACTAATGATGAAGTTAGAGAAATCTTGAAAGGTTTTCACCTAAAAATGTGTATATCCTTTTTTTTACTTCTCTTTTTTAAAATGTGTGTGTGTGTGTGTGTGTGTGTGTGTGTGTGTGTGTGTGTGTGTGTATGTATGTGTGTGTGCGTGTGTGTGTGTGTGTGTGTGTGTGTGTGTGTGTGTGTGTGTGTGTGTGTGTGTTTGTTTGTGCTTCATTAGTTATATGGGCAAATTCTAATTTAACTAGGCAAGGGAAAATGAACTGTACATAGACAAAAGACAGACATTAAGAAGTTATTCAAAAGAAAATTCATAACAGTCATTAACAATGACGTAAAGCTATATATGAGTTACATTTTATATATATATATATATATATATATATATATATATATATATATATATATATATATATATATAATGATTCCAGACCACAATATAATATGGGCAGATTGATCTTGTGGTAGATGAGCAGTGAGGTAAGGAAGTATAATATTGTAATAACATAAAAGAGTTAATCAAACATTGTTTTAGTTCATCAATTATAAAAATTAATTTGTGAACCTGATTAAGGGAAGTATGAGCACAGACAGATTTTTATAAGCTTGTTGATACACACAGGGATAAAGGTCAACATTTTTGCTATAACTTAAATAGCAAACTTTAAAATGTTTTTTCTTTTGATATAATTTCCTGTATTCAATAGTTTAGCTTGACAGTCATAAGACTTATCAATCCAATATAGGAAAGTTAATAAAGATGAAGACTGACTATAACGTATAGCATTTGGAAAATTAATATCACCTCTGTTCCATAGTCTAATGTGACTTAAAAAGCCCATTATATGCCACTTTGGATGCCAAATAAATGTCAGTAGCTTTTCATTTATTTTATTTATTATATTGACTTTAGGAATTAAAGAAATAGATTGCATAATTTATAACATTTTAGTTGGTATAATCATTTTTATTAGTGCTAATCTATCTTAAAAGGAAAAGTAACATTTATTCCTTTTTTCAATTAAACTTTCTATATTTTTAACAATCAAAAAAATTTAATTTATCACCATATCTAAATTATCATAGAGATATAAACCTATGTATTTAATTTTATTCTTCATTATTTCAATTCTAATGACTTTTGTCAAAATGTTTGACTTTTTCCAATTAATAATCAGGAGCTCTATTTTATTAATATTAAATCTCATCTTTGATATTTCTTCAAAATATTTTATAGATTTAGATATTTCAGAAAAAAGTTACATTAATATCACAGGTAGTAATCAAAATATTATCTGCAAAAAGTTAAACATGTGAAGAATATAATTTATTGACTTTAAAATCTTCAATATTTGTATTACTTCAGATGAATTATGCAAAAGGTTCAAAAACAAGTGCAAAAAGAAGAGGGCAAGAGGTAACCCCTGTTTAGTACTCTTTTAGATATACATTCCATTAGATAAAAGGGGTCCAATTTTAATAAAAGCTTTTGAACCTATATAAATATTACATAGCATGGAAACAAATTTAAGTAGAAATCCAAATACTTCCAAAGATTTAAACAAATATTTACAATTAACAGTGTCAAGTGCCTTCTCCATGTGAAGACTAGCAATACTACATTTTGAATTACTAACATTAGCATAATCAATAATTATTTGTTTAAATTGTCTTGCATTTTCCCATAAAGTATAAAACATATTTAGTCATTATGAAAATAATTTTTAACTGGATATTTTAATCTAGTCATAACTGTGGACATAATTTATAATCAATAGTTAAAAGAGATCTGGGTCTTTAAGAGGAACATATTTTTGAACCTTTATCTTGTTTTAAAATACAAGAGATTAAGAATTATTTCCACAAGGGTGGAATTTCAGTGTCGTTTTGTGTTAGTAAACAAACACTTTAAAATAAATTTATTATTTAAATAAGGAATAACATAAATATCTCAGAAATAAGATCATAATGACAAGGAGATTTATTATTTTTAAGACTTTGAATTTGATCAGTAATCTCAGAAGTGGTGATATCCATCATATTTTTAACATGTTCCCCTGAAGTTTTTTATTTAATATTATTTTTAAGAATGTAATTAAACTTATATTATCTGGTTCTCCATCAACTATATTCATTTTTTAAGTAATAATTAAAAGTTAAAATACAAGCCTCCAAATCAGAAAACGTTATCCCTGTATCCTTTTTTAGTATAAATTTTATTTGATTAATCCTTATTAATAAACGTAGATCGATTAGCACATCTATGCAAAGCTTTCAGAGAAGTAGTATTAAAATTTAATCTAATTTTCTATAAAGTCAGTTCTGCCTTTTGTGTAAGAATTCTTTGGCATTCAATAGTAATATATTTCCTATTTTAATCTTACTTTTATCACCACTTTGAATTTTTAATTTCTCATCATGCAAATCATTTTGTACTTAAATAATATCTTATCATATCCTTTAATCTTATTAGAATTAGAACACCAGCTTTTAATTTTTTGATAAATATGAGCTTTAAATGAATCCCATAAAATAACATCACTAAATAAATTATTATCATTAACCTTCATGTTTTCTTTTATTTTCTTAATTAAATAGTAATTGATATAAGGCAATTTCATTAAATACAATGAAATTCTTATAAAAGTAATCAACCTTCTTGGACAAATTTCAAGAATAAAATTCAAAGCATTATGATGAGAAATTGGACAAGGAACCAATAATGATTCATCAATGTTTTACTCAAGGCCAGAGGAAATAAAAATCATACCAATCCTAGTTTGTGATCCATGCACAAATGAATAATTCATAAAAATAATGAATTAGAGTTTTAAATCATAGTATCTTTAAGATTAAAGTCAGCTAACCATTTATTTATTCATTTATTTATTTATTTAGCTGTGGCTTCTTAGACGTCATAGTATCATGTTCATCTAATACAATTAAAACCACTTGGAACACTTAAGCTACCTTATTAGATAAAGTAATATCTAAATAGAATTCAGCAACTTTGTCTCCCAGACCAGGAATCCAGTAAACACTTACTATACTGAATATTTTTTATTATATTTGAAGGCTATTAATGATAACATTCCTTTAGGATCAGTGAAAGAATAGGGATTTATAAGCATAAGAATACCTCTTTATCAAATAGCTGTTCCTCTCCATTTTCAATTAAAAGAGGCCAAAAAAAGCTAGTTCAAACTCTTTATGATTTAACAAATTAATGTTTTTTTACTAAATGGTGGTGCTGCAGTAGCATTGTCACCTCACAACAAGACGTTGTCCCATTCGATTCTCGGCTAGAGCGTCTACTGTGGAGACATGCGTGAATGGGCGTACCTTCGTTGAAGGTTGTGCATTAGGGCCGGCAACTCAGCATGTAAAAATCAACTGCCAATCATTAGCGGACCGGAGTTCCACTGTGGCGACCCCTAACCGGGAAAAACCGAAAGACACAACAACAACTTTTATTGTAATAAAATGACATCTGCTTTATTAATATTTAAAACTTGAACAAGGACCTTCACTTGCTGCCACTTTTAAGATAATTGATAATTAGAGGCAAAAAATTTTAATGCGCCTTCCGTGGAGGGTTGGGCACTGGGCTGGCAACTTGACACCGTAAAACTCTACTGCCAATCATGAGCGGACAGGTGATCTGCTGTGGTGACCCCTAACCGGGAAAAGCCAAAAGAAGAAGAAGAGGCAAAAAACTTTAATAAAGACATATTTTATAAGATATCTCAGAGAATTATTTGTGATATTGAGGTCAACCAAAGTGTCATTAATAATTACATTTTTATTCTTGATTTCTTTAATGAACCTTTTAATCTACAATAAAAGGAAATAAACCAACAAACATATCAACTAAAAAGTCAAATATAAAGAATTATAAATAAATCTAGCTAAGTTATTTTACACTGGAATGCACCCACTCTTTCATGGATATAAATAATCCTAGCCAGATTTAAAATACTAACCTAACTATCCCACCAATCACAAAGCAAATGCCAAACTAATAGTGGTGCCCCAACAGACTTTGTAATGATATAAACATTGATATATATATATATATGTGTGTGTGTGTGTGTGTGTGTGTGTGTGTGTGTGTGTGTGTGTGTGTGTGTGTGTGTGTGTGTGTGTGTGTGTGTGTGTGTTTGTTTATCTATATATCTATATGTCTATATCTATATCTATATATATATATATATATATATATATATATATATATATATAAATATATATATATATATATATATATATATATATATATATATATATGTATATGGAGTAACCATTTGAAATGCCAGGACCCACTAGAATGAGTCCTGAAATGTGTAGACTGAATACCCAAAAGATCGGATTTACATATACTAAGTCCAAGATGCCATCTCTTGGAATATTTCCTTCTCTCTGAGGTATGTCAATCTCGGATTTGATATATATAATTTTGGGGAATGTGGGGGTGCAGGGGGGCTTGCCTCCCACAAAAATGTGTTTTAAGGAAAACAGTGATTTTTGAAATTCACTATTCCCTGGTTTTTGGTCTTTTTCAATAGTTATACATACATGCATACATACACACACACACATATATATATATATATATATATATATATATATATATATATATATATATATATATATATATATATATACATATATATATATGGTTTCACTTCAGAATCCTGAAATATCACAGTCCTGAATTTCAGAAAACGTCATATTCTGGAAGCCCAAAATCATAAAAATTCAGAACAATGTTCAATACAACTATAACAGAGTTGCTATGAACCAACATTGATTTGTAAGCACATAACAGCAACAACAAAATGCATAGGTATTTCAGACTTCTTTTTTGGTATACTGTCAGGGCCTGAATTATGTTAGACAGCTATTGTACAAATAACTAAGGGGTTTGATGATAATGTTAAGGTTCACCTCTACTTCTTTGGGTTTATTTTTAAGTGCTTAACTTTGGTTATACAATTGTTTTTTTTTTTGTTTTTTGTTTGTCTGATCTACTTGCATTATTGTGCCTTTATGATTGCAGTATCCTAATGTAAAGGCAGAAAGTATTTCACTTTAGATTCACATTATAGGCTTTTCTTTGAGTTCCAATATCCTTGGAGTGAGAATAACAATGTAAGGGGATGTGGCTGGAAAAGTTCATCATGAGCCAAAGTTTTTTTAATTAAAATAAATACATAATACAAATTCAAAAGTGTAAAATCAGGAAATAGCATAAATGTTAAAATATTAAATTACAGATTCAAAAAAATCTAAAATCAAAAATATCACTTTCTATACTGCCTTTCCATATCCCACTCCTTATTGTAGAATACATTTTATTTTCTCTCCATCAAAATTTCCCCAAAACACATTTTATCACCAATTTATCAAAAAAATCTTTCTTGTGCTAATGTACGTTTATAAACTGCATTCACAATATTATACAAGGACAATTGGATCAATTGGCTCAAAATATTTATCTTTAATTAATTTGCAAAGATTCTTGTGATTTTGAGACTTTTACAACTAAAACATGTTCCATAACCATAGTTTCCTATCCAAAATTCAACAAAAGAACATTCACTCTTATTCACTACCTTATATCTCATATCTGAATTTACAGTTAAAAGTTCTGTGGGAGACAACAAATCCCCAAACAATGAACTCAACCCCACCAATCTATTTTGGCTAGTATTTTCAATTCAGCCAATAATTCTTCCCGCAAAGCATCTTGTAATATTTTATCACCACTGCTTTGTACTATTTTCTTTTAGTCTAGATATTTATTTCAAAACTTCTTCAATTCTTAGATTGTTGCCTGACAGACTCCATACTATTCCACATTTTGAATTCTATTTTTTTCTTTTTGACAGATCATTCTTGCATCAATGTACCACAGCTATATCATAAAATGTCAACTCATACATCTAAACCCTCATTTCATCATTCACATTAAAAAAGAAAAAAGAAATGTGATAACAGTAAGAATACAACTGGATAAATAATTTTTGACTTTGACTTTGTCTTTCGATATATATAATGTTTTCCTTCTGGTGTGATTTAAAACATATCCATAGTACTGAAAAATACCAAATAATTATTTTTTCAGTTTGCCCAATAATGGATAAACTTTTTCATAAAAACACAGATTTAATAAGATACACTTTCTTCTGAATGGACATTTTAAAATCTCCTCATAAATCTCATCATACATTTGCAGTCTCCTTTAATTCCCTTATTAACTTTCTCCCTTCCTTTTCACCTTCTATCTCCCAAAAATGAATACTTAGTGTATCAAAAGAAGCATCTGTAACATCCAGTTTACCTATTTTCACTTATTCCTATAGCCCTTATGATTTTACTCTTTTAGGTCTGTTCTCAGCTGACACACGTGCTTCAACTTTTGAATAAAACAGAGAGAGGGAAAGACAGACAATCTTTTTTCTTTTTTTTTTTTTCATCAAAACTAAATCATCTGCATATGTAAAGAAAGATGGCATCCTAATTATATTCTTAATTATGTATCTAAGTCCTCTGTCCTGATTATTTATAAATTATGCTAGTGAACTCATAAGTAACCCAAGTAATAAAAGATTTTTGTGTACCTCTGTTTAGTATAATGAAACATCCTAATTTTTCTTCTAGTCCATTAACTAAATGTTGAAACTAACTGTGGCTATCTATATTTTCACAAATAGACAAACACTGACATTATACTAACAAATATACCACATCTATCAACCTCTGGTGGACTACTTTAACAAATGCTTTACTTATATCACACATTATGGCATATGGTTCAATATCATCATTAATCATGTCACTTAGTTCTCTCAACAATAATGCCATATAAATTATATCATTCCCCTTTCCCAACCTAAAAAGTCTTGTTCCACATTTTCTTATCTTAACTATAATACTTTTGCTAATTACTTATTGAATATGTCCAAAACTGTGATTAGCTTCAAATTCTACAATAAATGCCTGTCATCATTTTTTTCAAACCTTTTCCCATGGTGTTTTCTTCTGAAGCTATACATTATAAACTTACACCAAAATAATTTAACTATCATTCTTCTAATGAAATGCAAAATTGTAATTTAACTTATCTAATCCAGGTAATGTATATAACTTCAATACTTTCAATG
Organism: Protopterus annectens; assembly: GCF_019279795.1. Classification (NCBI taxonomy): domain Eukaryota; kingdom Metazoa; phylum Chordata; order Ceratodontiformes; family Protopteridae; genus Protopterus; species Protopterus annectens. The sequence goes on along the minus strand of NC_056737.1, from coordinate 462,518,439 downwards.
CACTTTGTACTTAATGTAAAGCAACACATACACTATATATTGCTTTCCAAAACATCATTAAAAACGCACACACACACACACACACACACACACACACACACACACACACACACATATATATATAAATATCTGTGTGTTTGTGTGTGTGTGTGTGTGTGTGTGCGTGCGTGTGTGTGTGTGTGTGTGTGTGTGTGTATTCAAAAAATATATATAAATATAAATATATATATATATATATATATATATATATATATATATATATATATATATATATAGGTCTACTTTAGAATGTCGACATTCCGAAAGACTAACATCCTGGAATAGCACCAGTTACCTACCTGTAATCACAGTAAAACTGTGTTATGCAGGGGTGCAAGCCCCCCACCCCCCCCCGCTACTTAAATATTCTCACTCCAAGATCACACTACAGTTCAGGAAAGGGAAATCTCCCAGTCCCGCACTGTAGCGGGATCTCCGTTATCATTTGTATATGGTGTCAGCCATATGAGTTTTGAACATTTGAAAGTTCGAACAAATGAAGGGCTCTCATATACATACATATATATATATATATATATATATATATATATATATATATATATACACATACACACACACAC